>NW_028229883.1:0-53492 GCF_053477565.2 Lygodium microphyllum | reverse complement strand
TTACAACCAAGTTCAAGTACACCATGATGACAGGCATTAGAGAGCATTGGCCATGGAGTGGGATGTGTTCGCATACATAATCATGCCATTTGGGCTGATGAATGTGCATGCTACCTTTCAGCATTTAATGTGTGCCATCTTCAAGGACATGCTTAAGCGAGAGAGCTAGAAGTATTTGTTGATGATCTATGCATGCACTCTAGCTGGAAGGAACACCTAGATAAGCTTCATATAGTCTTTGAATAATGTAGGTTCTATAGTCTCTCTTTGAACCCCCTAAAGTGCCAATTTTGGGTGAAACACAGATGCAACTTAGGGCATGTGTTGTCCAAGAATGGCATTCCATTGACTTTTCTAAGATCAGTGTTATTATCAACTTGCCACCACAAACCAACTATAAGGGAGTTTAGTGCTTTGAGAGTGCTTTCTAGGACACACAGGGTACTATCAACGCTTCGTTCTGAACTACACATTGATTGCTATACCACTCTACAAGCTACCAATTGTATTCGAGTGGACCGAGGAGTGCCAAGGCACCTATGAGTTGAAAAAGGCTCTCACTACCTCACCAATTTTATGAGCCCTAGATTGGAACATAACATTCCATATGCATATTCATGTGTCAAAATTTGCCGTTGGAGCTGTTTTGTGCCAGCTTGGCGAACATAACCTCAGTTATCCAATGAGCTTTGCTAGTAGACAACTCACAGATACAGAGATAAACTACTCCACAATGGAGAGGGAAGGTTTAGCCATGGTATTTTCTATGAAGAAATTTTGGCATTATCTTTGGGTTGCACCCTTTACCTTCTTTGTTGGACCATCAAGCCGCATTGCTTTATCTTGTCAACAAACCTTGCACTACTGGACGTATAGCTTGATGGTTACTTTTGCTTTTAGAGTTTGAATTCTGTGTGGTTGTAGCAAGGGCAAGCAACACTACATGGTAGATCACATGTCCCGTATACCCATAGGAGAGGCCACTAGACAAGGCAGTATAGATGATCTATCCAATGCACACCTTTTTAGCATGTCCAATGAGAGGGATTTATTCAAAGCTGACCTGACGCCTTATTGGGTTGACAACATAGTCCAAATCCTAGAGCATGGACTACCCTCTAGAGAGACCTATTGAGAAGGCTAGGCTAAGGCACCTTATCCTTAAGAGTCAATTGATTGCCAATCAAGTCTATAGGTTAGGGCAAGATGACATGTTGCGGAGATGTGTATGTGAGCATGAAATGCATGATGTCATGATTGAAGCGCAGAGTGAATTTGCTGGAGGACACTTCAGCGGAAATACTACGACCCGCAAGGCGCTACAATCTCAACTGTGGTGGACCCTCTATTCCACGATGCTACTAAATTCATAAAGCATTGTGATGAGTATCAAAGGACTAAGGTTTCTATTCGTAAGGACATGATGAAGTTAACCCCAGTCATAGCACGCCAACCATTCAAAAAATGGGGTGTTGACTTCATTGGGCCAATCAGTCCCACAACACAATACCCCCAAGCCAAATATATCATTGTGGCAATGGAATACGTTACAAAATGGGTTGAAGCTTGAGCCACAAGAAAGAATGATGCTAGAACCATGGCTAAGTTCCTTCGGAAGCAAGTGATCTCACAATTCAGCTACCCTATCAAACTAGTTAGTGACCAAAGGCACTCATTTCATTAATGAAGTGATTGCCCACTTGATGTCCACCTTCTTGATCATCCATAGGAAATATAACCTTACTACCCTCAAGCTAACAGTTAGGTGGAGTCCATGAACAAGATCTTAGTGAATGTTCTGACTAAGGTAGTCTCTACCTCATGCAATGATTGGGATAACAAACTCATGGCAGCACTATGGGCCTATAGGACAGCCTATATGACGGCAATCGAGCAAACACCCTTCAAGCTGACCTACAGAACTGAAGCAATTCTGTCAATAGAGTTTTTTATCCCTAGCTTGAGAGTAGCAAAGTAAGAGCGATAGAATGGGAAAGAAGCATGGATCGAACACTTTAGTAGAGCTAGAATGTCTCTCCAAGACATGACTCCTGGCCACTCATTTCTTAATATGTGAGAAGGCAAGATGCAAGAGTTGGTTTGATAAGCATGGGTCAAATGGTATGACTTTGAGCAAGGTGACCTAGTATTGCTGTACTCAAGGAGAAAGAAGAAGCAACCCAGAGATGGAAAGAGTTGGAGCCGATGATGGTGGCCTTAGCACAAAGGCAAAATGCAAGTCTAGAGGAAATGAAGCAAAAAACATAGAAATGGGTAGCCAAAAGTGAGGGCAAAGTGAAAGAATTGGCAAGTCATCTAGCCCATGCTGAAGGCAATAGAGCGTTAGCAGAGAAAAAGGTGGCAAAGGCCGTAAAGATGAGCATGGAAGCCCACCAACATGCCTTCCTCAGTACCATTTTAGATGTCACGCATCCAGAAGAGGAGGAGGGTGTTGAAACCTTAAAGGAGAAGCTAGAGATTACTCACAGAGCCATAAGGCATGGCCTGTGTGTCTAGGCGCACGAAGCAAAAACCAGCCTAAGCCAATGAGAGCAAAGGGAGTACCTGCTAAGTGCAGGACTAACAGTTCAAGAGATGGAATTGCTGAGGCATGTGGAGGAATAGGGGCCACAAGAGCCAGTAAGAGAAGAAGAACAACATATACCACTTCCTAAAGAAGGGCTGGACTTTGAGGTGGGGCAACAAGACAAAGGAAAATCCCCCAACCACCCTCTCCAAGACCAGAAGCTCAGCAGGAAGAGACACTAGAGGATACAACTGTGGAAAGAAAAGTAGAAATCAAGAAAAGGAGGAAGAAGATGTTGGAGCAAGCACAAAGAAGGCTAAGGGCATGACCCCTAGCGATCCCGAGAAGCTCCCATTCCATGAAAAGAAGAATTCTTCCCTGTCAAGGTGGAGGAGGTGATAAGCATGGGCAAAAGGCTTAGAGATCGGTGGAGCATAGAAAGAGAGAAGAATTGAACACTGTGGGGGATGGAGGCACAAGACTATTGGGATGACAAAGTTATGGAGGTGCCTAAGACCATGAAGGGATACAAGTCACAGTCAAAGTGGAGGCAAAGAATTTGGGATGGGAACATGGATGCATGGATGTCATTTTGTAGCACCCTACCCTATGAGAGAAATGACCCAATATACATGATGTATCCAAGAAGGGTAGGAGTGGACTTTAACTCCGACATCCATGGTTGTTATGATTTCCCTAAAATCTACAATGTAAATGCTACTAAGCTAGAGGAAGCCCTTACATTCTCCAAAAACGACCTAGGGCCCTCCATCTCCCATTTCCTTAGTGAATTCTCTTCTTGCCCCGACCCTGCTTTCATTACAACCTGTAACTACCTTAGGCTACTTAGAGCTTTACTTAAGCAAGAATCTATGTCTCATGAATACCACCTACCGCCCTATTTTTTTACTTGAACACTGGCATAGATAGCTGTGTGATGGCTAGAATCATGATGAGAGCCACTCTCCTCCCATCTTTTTGCATGGCCCTACTAGAGGACATGAGCGACAGTTGATTTATTAGGTGTATTCATCTATTTTTATCAAAAACCCATTTGAATGTACATATGAATCTAAAGGACTATATGTAGAGTAGGAACTTCCTTGGTAACTCCCTTAAGCCCCCAACCTCTTTCTCTCATGACCAGGAATACAAGGACTAGCTCCTCTTGTGTACATTTTATTTTTAAAAAAACAAAAGCAAAAAAGAAAAGAAAGAGGAAGCAAGAAAAAGAAAAAGAGAAAGAAGAGAGAAAAACAAAAGGAAAGACAAGAGCAAGGAAAGAAAATATAATCAAGTAGAAAGTAGGAAAGCACACCTCACTTGATGAGTACCACGATCACTCTGCCTAGGGGTCCTCAAGTTGGGCACGTTCGGTTGGCCTTGGTCCGCCGGCTTCGTCCCTGACCCCCTAGCCCCTTTTTCTCCTCATTGCACGCTTAGGATACATCAAGGGAAGGACACATCTAGGGAGATCACACTCACCTATGGTTAGACATATCTCCCTAAGCTACACCCACTGCACTTTCCCTATGCATGAATTGGGTCCTCAAGTGTGGGACAACACCTCGGGCTTTTGACCTAGATCCCAATTCCATTGGCATGGACACAATGTACTGCACGGTGAGGTAGGCACACCCTCCAATTACTGCACACTCTTTTCTTTTTCAGGTGAATCTAACAACCCACACCATCACAAACTTTGGAGGCCCCTATCACCCACTCAATATACCCTCAGTCTCCATAGCCTCAACCATTTCGACATGCTTCTCTCCCATGTCCAATCCTCACAAAAGCCCCATCATCGACTCATATGATCACCCTTCAATCACCCCAGCCCTCATCAACAAAGTCCACAAGTGCCATGGGACTAGCACTCGACTTGGAGGGGGATAATGTTAATCCTAGTGCAAGACAAAGAAACAGGAAGTGAAGAAAATTTGAGAAAATTCAAAAATACAGAGCAAAGAAAAAAAAAGGTGGCCTGACAAAAGGATAAGAGGAGAAAAGGCCAAAAGACCAAGGGCAAACTTAAAAGTTGAGATGAAGGCAAATGTGCACTTTAAAATATAAAGACACCCCCAAATTTTTGTAAAAGAGTGCCAAGCTTCCTCCTGTGCAAGTTGAAAAGAGTAGACTGGCATAGGTGAAGGCATAATGTAAATAGAAGGGAATAGAAAAACAGGACCTTGGCAAGATGGCCGGTTATGTTTAAAAAAAGGGGATGGGTGCCCAAAGGGATAAGGGCATGTATAAAAGCCAAAAAGTAAATAGAGAAGCTCATTCTTGGTGTGTGGCAAAAGTGGCTCTCTTTTTCTTCTTGCTTGTTTGCTTGTGCTTGTGCTTGAGAGAGGGAGTGAGAGTATGAGAGAGTAAGTGTGTGAGGGTGAGGAACCATGGTGGAGAAGCTCTCCATATTCTCCTCTCTTTTTCTCTTCTCTTCTCTTGTCTCACGCATGCGGCTATGGAGCATGGAGCTTGAAGGTGGAGGATTGAGTTTGCTTGAGCTTGCATCTTGGATTGTGGAGCTATTGGTGTGTTTGATAAAGGAGGGTACTTGATCAGGCATTGTGGTAAACTCACTACACTCGTAGGCTTGAGAGCGTGTGCGGTTATGTGAGAGGTTGCCATTAGCATTTCGCTTGAAATTCTTGAGCAATAAGCAGTCTGTGGGTCTTGATGGTTGAGCGAAAGCTCCTACAAAATCTTATCCTGATGATAAGCAAAAGCATGTGGACTTTAAAGAGAGAGAATAGATCTTCTTGAAGGTACCTAAGTTCCGTTATGCTTCTCTTAAAGGTGGATACAATAAGCTTGCTCATCACTATTATGGTCCATATCAAATTTTATGAAAAGTTGGAGATCTTGCCTACCACCTTGATTTGCATTCAACCACCCATATTCACAATGTTTTTCATGTCTCTCAACTAAAAAAGTATATTAGTCTTGATATTCAAGTTCTTGAAGAATTACCTTCCCTTGCAGATAAGGATGGGTTAATCATTTATGAACCTAAGAGGATTTTTGGCAAGCAAGAGAAGCTTCTAAGGAACCTTATCGTCATAGAATATCTATTAAATGAAAGGGACTGTCTATGGAAGAATATTATTGGCAACATGCTTCGTACTTGGAAAAATTCCCATGGCTTCTATAAGAGGATACTAGCTCACTGAACTCGACAGCTTGTTGTATAAAAATTTTGTATTCGAAATGATTGTCCTAATGACATCAAAAACGTATTTTGAAGGCATTGATAGATATCTACTGAAGTATGCTTTATTTCTATACATCATACGTATTAATCCGACATGTCTATCCAAAGTTATGGGCTATTTTCTACAGCTACTTTGTTTAAGATAGAATTTCAAAATTCACCATTTAATATAATAATTTTTGTACCCTTTAGCTTAGGAAAAATTAGCTTGATTACGGTTGGAATATAAAAGGCAAGGATGTGCCATTGTAAATATCTTTTAATACATTTATAAACTTCTCCATTTCTTGGAGCTTGAGGGTTCTTTTCTTCCCCACTAACATTGAAGGTGAATATGGTTTTTTGTAGCAGCCTCTCATCCATGATTCTCATTGTACCTTTGATATCATTTAGTTATGGCTTCATTATGCTGTGGATTTAATACATTTCCATATGTGGTGTGGCTATGGCCATTTGATTCAATTGTTATTTCTTGAATTTCTTGTTCTTTTAACTTAGTCTAGACTAAGTTCATTTCACACTTGAAATATTGTAAAGTGAACCACTAGAATCTCCATGATTTTGTAAGGTGGCGATCAAGAGCAACAATGTAAAAGAGGCTTATGCATCATTAGAGGCTTCGACCAGGGTGTCCAACAAAGAAGTTATTCATCGATAAACTACTTGGACAATTTGAAGACAATCAATTTGTAGAGGGTAGATTTTTTTTTTGTATCTCCTCTTGTAATTCTAGTTATTGTTTAAGTTTCAAAAAAATTTTACCTTGTAAACTTGGACTTTCTGTTTTTAAAGTTCTAAAAGTAGTTTTCCTAGTATTCTTGGACTTATTGTTTTAAGTTCCAAAAGTCTTTGTTTTGACATTTGTGATCCTAGACTTCCTATTCTGAAGTTCCAAATATTTTCTTGCCTTGTCAGAGTGAGTACACCTAACCCACATATATCCTATCTATTCTATCCTACCTTATCCATGACTTGCCTATTATTCGAGCCAAAGAGGGTATTGAAAATAAGTCTCTCTAACAAGCTCATGTCAATCCTCTAGTTGGTGGAAAAAGGGGGAGATGTATCTAGACCTTTTTGAGAAAAGTAGTTGAATCCTTGACATCACTAATGATATCGACAAGCCACTTACCTAAGCCTATAAAAGAGCATGTATCACATTTTGTAAACTTCCATACTTCCAACAATCAATCATTCTCTATCAACAAGATTATGTTTCTCCTTTGCATCTAGTTTGTGTCTTGCTCTCTTTTTTCTCCATATACATTCTCTTGCATGCACAATCATGAGCACTTTAAAGGTATCATCTACCATAGCCATGTCCTCGAGCTCATGATCATGTGGAAGCACTAAAATTCTAACGAGAGAGAGAGAGAGAGAGAGAGAGAGAGAGAGAGAGAGAGAGAGAGAGAGAGAGAGAGAGAGAGAGAGAGAGAGAGAGAGAACCATATGGTTATAATATATCTCTCTTGATGGGATGCACTTGCAAATCCCTCTTGGTATAGTGGGAGAGACAAAGCCTAATGTCAAACTTCTTTGAGACTTTGAGATAGGTGAAACTTCTCTTGTTTGCCATCCTTGATAAAAGATGGCCCTAGCATAAACACACACAAAGAGCGAGAGAGAGAGAGAGAGAGAGAGAGAGAGAGAGAGAGAGAGAGAGATGCATGACGTATCTATGCTACATTATTATTTGAGCTACAGATGCGCACCAAGGAGCTCCCAAACCAAACCAAAGTGCTCATTAATTACTCATGATTGTGCTCGTAATTGGGGGTAGAGAGAAATGTATGTGGTCACTTTCCACCATCTCTCTCTCTCTCTCTCTCTCTCTCTCTCTCTCTCTCTCTCGCACAGTTGCAAGCAAAGATAGGAGGAGGCAGCAATGTGTAGAGGGCAGCAGCATGTAGAGGCAGGTTAGTCCTCTCTCGCTCTCTCTCTCTCTCTCTCTCTCTTTCAGGATGTTTGTGTGTCTATGTGTTGCGATCCTCCATCAACGTCTGTGCCAGCCCTGTCATGCGACATGAGAGAGAGAGAAGCATCACATGAGCTGCTCTGACATTGCCATAGCTCTCAGTAGTAGACGCAGTGAGAGTCTTCGACCTTGCCATAGCTCCCAAGCAGAAGCAGAAGTATCATCATCATGATGTGTGAGGGGAGACAGAGTGTCATGGAGGTACTCTCGGGTGCAAGCTTGCAGGAAGTCTACGGCAATGTCGAGGTGGACCTCATCCCCGACCCAGGAAGGGAGCATGCAGATGTTGTGCCGAGGAGGTCAACAAAGGGCTATGGATATATATCAGCAAGGGCCCCACGGTTTTTGATGGGTTTACCCGATGATTGAGTGATTGTGGGGCCCACAAATTAAAAGACCCCTAAAAGGGGCATTAGTCTCGCCCAGAGGATCAATCCCTGGGATTGAACCCTACACCCCCGACTCCACACAGAGCTGCTCTATACCACATGCCCGCGAGTAGCTTCGATGAAGGTAAGCTATCTCCTTTCAATTAAATTAAAAAAAAACAAAAAGGTTGTATAACCGGCAACCAACCGGGAGTTACCGACACGTCCCCGTAAAAGCGGGACCCATACTGATATCTATCTTCAGCCTCGACAAAGAGCCACTCGAGGGTCATCCGGACATGGTCGCCCTCCTGCTGGTGATGAGGAAGGTCCGGAGGCCGAACTTGAAGGGCTGCATGGCGGGCAGTAGGCAAGTGAAGCTGACGGCCCTGCCCTAGCTCGCTAACGGTTGATGAGGGCCAGGTTCACCAACTGGCTATGGAGGCCTCTTGCCCTAGCCACCTGCCCCACTGCTAGTGCCGACAGGTTCGCCAAGAGCATCACGACCCCCTGATTGAAGCAATTGGCATCGTCTCTCTCTCTCTCTCTCTCTCTCTCTCTCTCTCTCTCTCTCTCTCTCTCTCTCGTGGACTACGCAAGCGCACTGCAGGCACCAGTAGGAGTGGGAGGCGTGCTTCAGATGGTGCGCTCTATGGGTGGCCCTTCAGCACTCAGCAAGGTTCGGGAGAGCTACAGTGACCCAAGGTTCTAGTGGCGAGGTGACGGCTTGTGGTGGAGCTGCAAGACGACATGGATGGCAGGGAGTGTGTTTCAGGCGCTGGGGGGAACTCCTTTGACCTGTGTCCTGCTGTACCACAAAGAGAGAGAGAGAGAGAAGGAGAACATGCTATTTTAATTTTTATTTAGTTAGTTAGTTGGTTTAGATTATTTAAATTGTGTGTTTATTTTAATTGTTTAATGTTAGTTTAATTTTTAATCGATGGGTTAGTTAATTGTTTGTCTTATGTTATTGGTTAGTAAGATTATGTGTGTGAGTTTATAGATTTAGTTTAGGGTTACTTTAATTTTTTATTGATTGGTTAGTTGATTAGTTAATTAGTTTAATTATTTAATTTTTTATATGTGTTTAGTTTATTATCTTATAGTTAGTTTAGAAGCATTTAGTCTTTATTTTTTAGTTTGATTACTTTAGAGAGAGAGAGAGAGAGAGAGAGAGAGAGAGAGAGAGAGAGAGAGAGAGAGAGAGAGAGAAAGAGAGAGAGAGAGATGGTAACTTGGTTAGTTCATGGTTAGGTGGGTTAGAGTCATTATTGTGAGATGGTAGCTTGGTTAGTTCATGGTTAGGTAGGTTAGTTAAAGAGAGAAAGAGAGAGGGGGTGCTGAGAGAATAATAATAATTGTAAGTTAGTTATTCGTTAGTTAGTGGTCAGGTAGGTTAGTTTAGTTGTTTACTTTAATTAGTTTAGTTAGTTTGGGATTGTTTACTTTAATTGTTTGGGGTTAGTTTAAATTATTTTGTTATATATATATATATATATATATAGAGAGAGAGAGAGAGAGAGAACATATTATTTTAATTATTTATTTAGTAGTTAGTTAATTTAGATTATTTAAATTATTTAGCTTTAGTTTAATTTTTTATTGATTGGTTAGTTAATTAGTTTAGTTATTTAATTGTTTATACATGTTTAGTTTATTATGTTATTGTAAGTTAGAGATAGAGGAGGAGAGAAATGTATAAATAGAAAAGAGAGAGACAGAGAGAGGGGTGAAAAAATTTTGGGGGGGGAGAGAGAGATGGTAGCTTGGTTAGTTCATGGTTAGGTGGGTTAGAGTACATTATTGTGAGATGGTAGCTTGGTTAGTAAGTAGTTAGATAGGTTAGTTAGAGAGAGAGAAAGAGAGAGGGGGATAGTGAGAGAATAATAATAATTGTAAGTTAGTTATTCATTAGTTAGTTGGTAGGTTATTGTAAGTTACTTGTAAGTAGGTTAGTTGTTGGTGGCTTAGTTAGTTAGTGGTTAGGTAGGTTAGTTAGAGTACATTGTTGTAAGTTAGTTATGGGTTAGTTATGAGAGAGAGAGAGAGAGAGAGAGAGAGAGAGAGAGAGAGAGAGAGAGAGAGAGAGAGAGAGAGAGAGAGAGAGAGAGAGAGAGAGAGAGAGAGAGAGAGAAAGAGAGAGATGGTAGGTTGGTTTGCTTAGTATGGTTTAATTTATTGGTGTTTTGGTTTGCTTGGTATAGTTTTATTTGCAAGGATTGGTTGTTTGAGCAGTTTTTGACGACTATTATTCAGGTTGGTGATCTCTCTCTCTCTCTCTCTCTCTCTCTCTCTCTTTCAGGTTGTAATTTTGTTTTCCTGATTTGTTGGTTTATTTATTTTTGTTACAGGTTTGGTGAGTAGGTTGATTAGTTAATGGGTTGGTTAGTTGGGAGGTTGGGTAGTTAGGTTGGTAGGTTCCGTCTTCGTTGTTGTGAGTTAGTAAGTTATTATAAGTTTATGATGATGTTAGTTTGTGTTTATGTTGGTCAGTAGGTTAGTTGGTTGGGTAGGACAACACACACACACACACACACACACACACACACACACACACACAGAGAGAGAGAGAGAGAGAGAGAGAGAGAGAGAGAGAGAGAGAGAGAGAGAGAGAGAACAAGGGAGAGAGAGAGTGTGTGGGTTAGTTATGTTAGTCATGTTGGTAACATGTTATTTCATATTGATTAGTTGGTAGGTTAGTTGGTTATGAGTTGGTTGTTAGTTGGTTGGCTTTATGATGTTAGTTTGTGTTTGTGTTAGTTGGTAGGTTAGTTAGCTGGGTGATTGCTGAGAGAGAGATATATGATATTTGTTAGTTGGTTAGCTATTAGTAGGTTCTCTCTCTCTCTCTCATTCTTTTTTGTGTTCTTTTTCTTCTTCTTCTTCTTCTTCTCTCTCTCTCTCTCTCTCTCCCTCCCTCTCTCTCTCTCCTCCATTGTGTGCGTGCCTTTCTCTCTATCTTCTTCGTTACTGTAAGTTAGTAAGTTATGAAGTTAGTTAGTCTGTTGGAGGGAGAGAGGGAGCAAGGACACACAAAGAGAGATATGGTATTAGTTGGTTGGTTTTATGATGTTAGTTTGTATTTATGTTAGTTAGTAGGTTAGTGAGTTAGTTGGTTAGCTATTAATAGGTTCTCCTCTTCTTCTTCTTCTTCTTCTTCTTCTTCTTCTTCTCTCTCTCTCTCTCTCTCTCTCTCTCTCTCTCATACACACACATTCTTCTCTCACTCTTCTTCGTATTAATGTATGATTTTTAGTTAGTAAGTTAGTTATTAGTTGGTTAGTTATTAATAATAAATTGTTTTATAATGATTAGTTTGTTAGTTTGTTAGTTAGAGAGAGAGAGAGAGAGAGAGAGAGAGAGAGAGAGAGAGAGTGTGTGTGTGTGTAGATTAGTTATGTTGGTTGCGTTAGTTTGTTAGTTAAGTAGAGAGAGAGAGAGAGAGAGAGAGAGAGAGAGAGAGAGAGTAGGTTCGTTATGTTGGTTAGTTAGTAGTTTGGTTGGTCGGTTCGGTGTAGAGAGAGAGAGAGAGAGAGGGTTAGTTGAACTTTGCTGGTATAAGATCTAGGATTTTTCACTATTTTTAAATTTTGAGAATATTTGATATATCCCTCAAGGTTAACTTATGTTTTTTATCCAGTATGGAGGCTTTTGTAGTAAAAAATAAGAATATGTCCGTAAAAGATGTTATACATTGCACTCCTAACATGCAAATGAATGTACGTAAAATGAAGGAGGTCACAAGGAAGAAAGAAATTTGTTGTGCACTCAAGCATGTTGGAGGGCATGATAGTTTCATTAGTTTCTTGAGGTTCATGTGTCAGAGGGGATTGAAAAGCATTTGAGGACACTATTTCAATATCAAAAAGCTTCGATTTCTCTTTGTGAGAACATTGGTAACTATCTATAGAGGATTGAGGTAATGTTGGAAGAGACATATGAAGGGCATCTTGTCGATGGAGTAATGATACAGGGTGAGTTAGAAGAGATTTGGGGTTATATAGGTGACATTTATGAACATATCCAAAAATATTGGTGGCCGTGTGCTGGATATTCGAATGATCAAGAAGAGAAGTTAATAGACCTTCTTAATAGTGCAGGTCATATAGAGGATAGAGTATGTGAGTTAATTGCTCACAAGAACGAGAGCTTGGTTGCACCAAAGTACATTGCTCTTGATGTGCAACTTACTTCTTTGAAAGTTGATCTTAATAGATTTTCAGCAATGTTAATGCAGATGAATTGCCATGTAGGCTCATCTTCTTGCATTGGAGAACATTTCCCTTGATATGCATCTTGCTTCTTTGAAAGTTTATCATAATAGGTTTTTGGAAATGTTATATATATATATATATATATAAAGCAACTATCTTCTATACCCATGCGAATGGCTCCAAGCTGACAAGCATCGAAGAGATGATACTATTGTCGTTTTGTTTAATTCTATTGAATCCACTAAATGCAGACGAGTTTTATGTGCGTGTGTTGATCATACACTTGCCATATACACAACAGAGTTACATGAACATGCTAAAAGGTTTGGATGGTGTTGTGTGTGAGACAAAGCACACCCAAAGTGTGCTTTAGCAAGTGTCGATTGATCTAGGCGGTGAAATAAGGGCACTTTTGGTAATTATTTTTTAGACAAGCAGGTTAATGAATCTACTGGTGAATGATATGTGGGCATCATTATGGGGGTGTGGAGATGACCACAAGCCGATGATTTGCCATAGGGGTTGTCAGTTGCCATTCTTGCACTTTCATATGAATGTTAGTAGGTTTAATGCTGCCTTGTTGCAACAATTGAGCCGTCACATAAACGATCGCAACTAAGAAGAAAGAATTGCTTCGAGTGGAACCTATAAGTTTGGATTGTCTCACATATTTTAAATTTCTTGGGCTAGTACTTTTTTGTGATAATATATGCTTCTTTTTTGTGAAGCCTACATGGAATGTGCTAAAATGTGCAATGCTTTTGATATAACAAAGCATATTTAAGTAAAATGTATTGCATGTGATGTCTCTTTCTCGAGGTTTACATGAAGTTATAGTTTTGATAATCCAGTGATGGTTGGTATATTTACACTTGATATTTTATATTTGATATTTGAATATATGCAATACATTTAATTTTAAAATCAAAGCATGCCTTTGATAAAATGTGTTGATAACTGTTTATGTGGTTGCATGTTTTCTTTGTTTTGTTTGTTAGTTGGAACATATCAATTGTGCATGTGCTTATAACTAAATTCTCTCTCTCTCTCTCTCTCTCTCTCTCTCTCTCTCTCTCTCTCTCTCTCTCTCTCTCTCTCTCTCTCTCTCTCTCTCTCTCTCTCTCTCTCTCTCTCTCTCTCATAGGTGAGCTCAACATCTTTATAGTCAAATACATTGAATGGGCCGCAAGCATTGACTTGATATTGTGCGTCTTGATATTTAATATTTAATATTTAATGTGCCTTTATGTATTGTTGAGCCATGCCTTCGATTGAATGTGTTGATAAGAGATTTTGTGGCCATCCAATCAATATGGGATATTCGCATTGAGCAATTGGCAGAGACTATGTGTTGCATGTTCGTAGGGGTGTGCTTACCTCCACAAGGTATGAGGCGATGACAAATTGCTAGGCTCAGGGCTTGGAAAGGGATTTTAGATCATGGTAGACCCATTCATAGGGATGTTGAAAACATGTCTGTTCATCAAGAGATTCCAAGTGGTCATCATGAACTAGGCCAATGACATGCTTTGCCATCACTGATTGGTTGCAACACCTGACATCACATGGATGTAGAGTATCATGTCATTGGTGAGTTGTGTGTTAATAATGTTCTAACATTTTACTCCCAAATAGGGATTTCAAGTCGTGATAGAATCATTAGGGGATGTCGTCAAAGGATGCATGATGATAATACGCCTTTTCACGTTGAGATTGCAAGTGGCGATAATGAGCTACCTCAACAACAGTTTGGTATGGATTTTACAAATGCTTTGCCATCGGTGGGTGGTTGCAATGGCTTTAATCATGTGATTATTGAGTCACATGTTAATAATGTTTCGATATCTAACTACCAACATGGGGGAAATTATAATGGAGTGGTTTATGAGAGTGTGTCTCACCATGTTGAAATTGTAAATGGGGATAATGAGCTAGTTGAATAGCATGTTGATGTAGATTTGGCTATGATGCATGTTGATTGTGTTGTGTCTAATATTTTAAGATCAAAAAATGGTTGTGATGTTGGGAATCACCACAATGTGAAAATTTCCACAGTTAATGAGTCACATGTTGATAATATTGTTATTTTTTATCCCCAAAATGGTGAGTTGTGCTCCATTTTACATGCTTTCCCTGGAACAGATGTACATCCAGCAACAATGGTATTGTATTTCAAGAGCCGGATGTGCATTCCATGGGAATCTTTCTGGAATATGTGAGAGGTGTTTAGCTAAGTTGTGGAGATGCGAGACTCGGGTACAAGGGTCGATTTTGTTTGGAAAGCACTGCTATCGAAATGGAAAGGTAATGCTCCCACCATTGGAATGTCCACCACAGCCATTGCATGATTTGTTGCATGATATGCATCCTCAAATTAGGGTATTTAAAAATAACATAAGAGTATACAATAGTGCTCTTGTGTTTGTATAACTCAGAGCTAATGTTGACGAGCTGCCTGTTGTTAAGAATGGTTACATCTTTAGAGTGCATGGCTCTGTTTATCACCGTATAGGTCCTCTGTTTCCTGATGTGCAATGTCAAGAAAGGCTAAGATTTATGCAACTCTATGTTTATGATACTGAGCATGAGTTATTTAATCAATTAGGGGTTATGCATGATTTATTAACAAATTTTGGGTATGCAACTGCAAAAAAATTCTATGCAAGAACTAAGAATGAGTATTTTTTGTGTTCAAAGAACCAACAAATAGTACTCTGGTCCTACATCACCGAGGTTGTAGCTATCATCCCAAGGTAGGGTGATGAGAATACTCTTGATCGTCAAGAAATCGTGTTTATACTCAGGGTGGCTGATGTGTTGCTATTTCAAACTTGCATAGAGAATATATGCCAATGATATATGTCCTTCTTTTTCCTATGGGATATGATGGTTGGCATGTAAAGGCTCCCTACAATGATGTCAATGTTCTTGTTAACATATACGAATTGTCCAATAAAAAGTGTGTTACCCAAATGCAATTTTATGCATTCCTTCTTCAGGTGCACGAAGATATTGAGGTCTACATATTGCACAATGGTCAACTATTGCAACAATTTATTGTTGATGCTTATTGTAGTATAGAGCAATGCAGGTTAACTTGGTGTCGCCAAAATCAATCACTGTTGCGATCAGAGGCCTACAAGGCTTGGCATACATGGTGGCAGTAAATGATAATGGCCGATGCAAATTGTTGGTGCCTCTGTTGGCAAGAGGATAGTTTTACAGTCATCATTTATGGGATGGCCAAGGCACATGTATCAATTATATCAAGATGCCATGGCTATAGTGTGATACAAGGGAAAACTTGACATGTTTATAACAATGACATGAAATCCAAAGTGGTTGGAGATAAATAATGCTTTGTTGCCTTGGCAGAGTACTTATGACCATCTGGATTTGAATGCTCATGTGTTTCATAAAAACATATTGATTTAATGTATACATGGTTGCGAAAGGACCTCTTTGGAAAGGTTGCGAGCTATGTTATTGTGATTGAACTCCAAAAGAGGGGGCTACCAGATTCTCATATTTTGCTAATTTTGGAGCAGCCTCTTAAACCTTCTGAAGCATGTCACTACAATAGACCCATTTGTGCCGAGTTGCTGAAGATAGAGTTAAGTTTCCAGTCTTATTTGAGACAATTTCAAAATGCAACATTCATGGCCCTTGTGAAGGATTGAACGTCCATGTATGGAAAAGGATACATGTACTAAATACTACCTTCAAAAATTAGTGGGCATGACAACGGTTGATAGTTCTGGCTATCCCATCTATCGAAGACAAGATTATGAAAACTTTGTGATCATAAATGGTAATGTTATTGATAATCAATGGGTTGTTCCATATAATCCTTACTTGATTAAGAAATACAGTGTATACATAAATGTGGAGGTGTGCTTAATAGTAGCGGCTATTAAGTATTTGTATAAGTATGTGTACAAGGAGCATGATCGTGCATGGAGCCCCAAGGGGAACACCAAGGAAAAGGGAATTCTCTTGCAAGAAAATCTATCTTGTAACATCAACAAGCTTGTTTATTATGTTTCATATGATCACAATGAAGAAAAGAACACCAGGCACAACAAATCTTCATACAGCATCATGTAGATCTCCCACGGTTTTGATAGAATCAACCATATTCTTCAATATCTTCATAAAATCCATCAATAGAACAAAGAAAACAAAGGAATACACCATTTTTGAATGGAAATACATCACATAGTATTTATCTTCAATATCTCCATAGTTTTCTCTCTCAATCTCTCATATACAATCACTCTGTTTCAGTAGAATTAGCTATCTCTGACTCTCTCTCTCTCTCTCTCTCTCTCTCTCTCTCTCTCTCTCTCTCTCTCTCTCTCTCTCTCTCTCTCTCTCTCTCTCTCTCTCTCTCTCTCTATCAATAATACATCATATCCTCACTACAATCTCTCAAAATCACTCTCAATAAACCTTCTTAGGTCGTGGATACCTCTCCCAAGAGGTATGTCTGATATGAAGAGTCACCAGAGCCACTACAGTATCTTTTCATAGCTCACTACTGTCACTTCACTCTAGTCTTCACTTGAGTCTTCAGCAGCTACTTCTTTCACTTCTTTCAGCTCTTTTGCACTTGTATTCACCTCTTTCCAAGGCTAGAAAACTTTCCCAAGCTACACTTTTATCCATCAGAACACATACAGAAGCATACAAAACAGTCACAGAACAGTACCAGAACAGCTACAGAACAGAACAAAACAGAACAGAAGCTCTACAGAAGACCTACAGAAGGTTACAGAAGGTCATCAAAACCACATAACTCATTCTCAAACCATTCCAAACTCTCACAAACCATTCAATAAACTTTCACAATATCTCAATCTTCATCAATCAATACTTCATCCCTCCTTTTACAGAAGATAATCAGAACAAAACAGACCAAAACAGAAGGTATACAGAATCAATCAGAACCTATCAGAACATCACAGAACCACTAATAAACATCATGAACTTCCAAAACACAATCAATATCATCCAAAACACTCTCAAACCACTTCCAAACCAATCAATCATCTCATAAAATCAACCATTCAGCTCTCAAAAACAACAAAAATCAGCCAAAAAACAAGTCATTTCAACACTCAACATATCCCCACACTTAATAAGGAAGTGTCCTCGCGACCCAGGAAAAAGGGAATACAAGTTCAGGGAAAAGCTCAACTTTGATCATCAATATCTCTTAAAAAAGAATCCATCCACCACGACCCCAACTTATAACCTGTTTCTGATATAAAAATACAAAGAAAGGAAAACCCTTTATACCTTAACACTTCTTATCAAACTAAAAATCACAACAAATTTGTAAAGGATATAAGAGTTTTCTTCTTCATCGTCAGCTTCAACTCTCCAACCACGACCCCATCATCACAATTCTCCAAAATGTAGCTCGCACACGAAATCCAATCCAATAGGAAACCACCACGTTCGTTTTACATAAATGAACTCACAACACAAACACAAATACACAACACAACCATCTGAATGACTCCTCCAAAAAGAGAGATTTTCATTAAAAAGTATCCACCATAGATTGGAAAGGTATCAATGAAGATGATCCCTCTTAAAAGATTGATGTTGGCGGAAACGATCCATAGACAAGGATTCATCTACAAAGTTTTTGGGAGGATTTTGAAAAAACTGAAGACATCACATCCTTTCCAACAGGACCAGGTATCTGCTAGGCAAACAAAGGGTATGAAAATATAATATATCCAGCTGTTGGGAATCAATGCTCACATTGACATTCATGCACAACTTTAGAATATGCTTGGAATCATTATGAGAGTGCTGATGCATATACGCCAGGTACCAAGCAAAGTGAGCAGTTAATCTCACTGAGGGATCTGCAGACTGTGAATACTGCTGAGCAAAATGAACATAGTTCTGATAAGCTTGACTGGAAGCTGTCCATTCTCCTGGAATTACTGGCCAATTGATCTGAGGTCCTGTAAGGGAATCATTCGAACTCCGTCCCCTTCTTCTGGAAATCTGATTATCAAACCCATCACAGTCACTAACCAACTGAGGTGGTTGAGATATAGAAGTGTTAGGAGAGGGTAGTGGAATAAGGAAAAGTGGATGAAGGGAGGGATATGAAAAATCATAAAAGGAAGAAAAGTTTAAAGAAGGAGTGGTAGAAATTTGGAGGGAATCACTAAGGAAGGGTTTTAACTGATAAATAGGAAATGTGGAGGGTACATGAATGGATGGAGAAGGACATGGTGGAGAAGGGGAAAATACCCTATCCTCAATAAAGGAACAATATGTAAAAATGGGAATTTGAGGGAAGGATGAAGGTTGGAAAAGAAGGGGTAAAATAGTTGTGGAATTAGATTGACAAAGGGAAAGATATATAGCATATCGGTGAGCAATTTGTTGGTAATATAAGAGGGTAGGAACAGAAGGTCCTAAGAGAGATCGTCTATGATAGGCATCAAAGAAGGAAGAATCAAACAGATTATGTTTTGAAAGATAGGCTAAGAGATCCATCCCCAGGTTGATTAGTACTCTGGGCAGAGGTAGGAGCTGTGCTTTGTCTTTGATTCAGAACCACAGAATCAATCATGGGATGCCACGAATTATCATGACAATCAGCCACTTTGGAGGAATAACTCTAGAACATGTCAGCTATGCGCAACTCCAAATGGTTGATATACAAAACAGCTTGTAATACCACATCCCCCACATACCATGCCATATCCACCTCATCTGGAATTAACAAGTCTCCTCGTAGATACATGTAGGACATCAACATGGTATCTGGCGTAACAGAATCTTCAAACACCATCCTTACTACCTCTGTCAACAACTCAGCAGACCAAGCCCCACTCCATCCATCCTCTGGAAGAGGTAAATCCATCGTGGAAAGCTTCATGTAGAAGACCAACTTATGTAAGTGATAGTGGACAAAGAAAGAATGGTCTGGTAGAACATATTCCTGAAACTGCTCAAAGGTAGACCATAACAAGTCCATTCTGGACTGCAATCTTTCCACTTTATCTTGGAATAGAGGATACAAAGTAGCCTCTCTCTGAAGAGCAGCCAAGTCCTGCTATGAAAGAGAAGGAATCAAGGGAACATCAGGGCTTAGAGGAATAGAGCGTGACTTTACCAGTTGATCTTGCAACTGCTGGATTTGGGAGGTTACTGTGTCATTAGCAATTTGTAAAGCTGAAAGTTTGTCATCTAAGAGAGCTTGGAACTCCTGCGCTTCTCTCGACATCCTCTCCTTCTCCTCTAAAAGGCTAGTAACCTGGGATTGAGCCTCTAGTAACTGGATCTTCAAAGAAGAGATCTCATCTCTTTGGGTGGCAACCAGTTGGGTTTGTTGTTCCATTTGCTTAAACAAATCTGCTAGGGTATCCTTAGCAAAAGCTAACTCGGATGTTGCCTTATGCAACTGGTCCTTAGACTGCATGAGCTCTTCATAAAAAGACGCGTACAGCTGTTGAACACAGGTTGTCACTGACAATTCAATGGAACTTTGAATATCTTTACAGAGGAAGGGAATTGCATCTCCTGAGACGAGACTATTCAAGGAGGGAACTGATATGTCCAATGATCCTTCGCGATGTGCTCTGAACAGGTTATTACAAGTGAGATACCCATGGAGATCACCATCAGAGGTAGTAGGAATGGGCACTGAAGGAAGTACGGAAGGAGCTTTATCCGCTACCCTCTTCAAGCGTTTGTGCTGGATGACCAGGGGAGGCGGAGAATCATCATCCTCTATGTCAATAGGTTCTGACTCATCTGAAGGTGGAGGAGGAGGTACTGGATCTGATGGAGGAGGTGGAGGCACAGTCTTCTGTAAACCTGAATAGGTCAAGAAGGCAGACAAATATGATCCATATGTGACATTGGTAACATTACCCCTGGTGACTTTGACGAAATGTTCATCCATTTTAGTAAGGAGGTAAGTGCTCCAATCAATAGCAACTCCTTTTAACACCATCCTGGAAGCTGTAAAAAGCTCTTTGGACAAATAATGGGATGGCGTTTTGGCAGGCATAAACCTGTCCTGGAGAAACTGACAGATCATCTTCCATACGGGATCAGTGAGCATGGAAAAGGAAACTCCTGAAGAGTTGATCACCTTCTTAACATCCAACATTTCCCTTGTTTGCTTTTGCAACAGCTTTAGAATCTCTTCATTAGAGAAAAGCTGACGAGTGGTAACAAAAGGTTCACCTTTGGAGGGAAGAGACAAAGCCTTCCCTAAGCCTCGAGGTGTCAAAGTCAGAGAAATTCCCTAGACGAGTCCTGTCTTCTTGCTGTAAGAGGCCAGAAACTCATCACATAACGACGGATCCTCGGGAAGCAATGGAAAAGAAGTAGCCACAAAAGCAGCGAGTCCCGCCTTCGT
The DNA here is from genome assembly GCF_053477565.2 of Lygodium microphyllum. NCBI lineage: Eukaryota > Viridiplantae > Streptophyta > Polypodiopsida > Schizaeales > Lygodiaceae > Lygodium > Lygodium microphyllum. The sequence goes on along the minus strand of NW_028229883.1, from coordinate 32,790 downwards.
GAGAGGCTCAAAAGTAAGTAGGGAAGAGTAATCCCTACTAACTAATGGGACGTACTGGATAGAGGGAGGAGCATGAGAAGGCGCCATTCAGATGGTTACACACACACCACAAACACAGACAATCAAGGAGAATGCCTGCAAAGCAACAGACAAAAATCCAAGGATAAGAGAACAACTAAAACAATAAAATGTGACTCAACCAACTAACCCCAAGCAAACCACAGCCTAGAAAAAATTCAACATGACCTTGAGACATATGCGATCGAAAGCTTCATGCGATGCATCAGACAAACACCCAGAACCCTGTAGCAGGCAAGAAAAGAAAAAACTGCATACCGTACCCTTAATCGTATCAAAGACAGTAAACCAAAACAATACCACATCCGACATATATCAAGACTACATCGTTGATAAACCAGTGTTTGACCAGGGAAATAACTCTAATGACTGTGCATACCCATCCCACGAAACGGTTCATTAAAAAGGGGAATTAAGTGCAGTGAGGGGGAATTAATTTAATGAAGGGTTGATTTTAAGAAATTATTAAGAATGGGTGAATTTTTATTAAGTGATAAACCTTAGCAAGAAAACGGCGGTTCCTTATTATAAATTTAATTACCAATTATTAGGTGAAAACGATGCTTTAATTCGAATCCCAGACTGCGATACCCAGACTGGGTCTCTAAATGCAAGTTCATTGATTACAAATTAAGGTGATGTGGAGCGCTTTTTTGCCAGCGCGTGCTCATGTGACGACTGGTTCATTTTAATTAAAAATTAAAGTGCCTCTGTAGTGCACGTAGCGCGTGCTAAGTGAATAGCGGGCTTATTTTTAATTAAAAAATGGTGTGTTTAGCGCGAATGTGCGTGCCATGGTGGTATTTAGGGTTCATTTATGTTAATTATTGGTTTCATTTGTGTGTTGTGTTTGTTTGTCGTGGTGGGGTTTTGTATTTTTATATTAACCGTGGGTTGTGGGGGAGCTATTGTTGTTGTTGTTGTTTTTTTTTTTAACACAACAAATAAAAGGGAAATACCTGGTAGTGGGTGTATGAAAATGCAAAGAATGCGCTCTCCTCAATCCAAAAATATATGGATTTTTATTTTTTAGATGTTTAGTTCATGTTGGATGAAAAATATGTTTTGTTATTTTATGGATTTGTGTTTTTTATTGTGAAGGAATTTAGGTGTGAAATAAAAGATTATGACAGCTGAGAAAAATATGCCAGAAATAAATAAAAATATTAAGGAAAGTGTTAGGAATTTTGCAGAAATTAATTTGGAATTTTTAAGCATGTTTAATGAATTTTTATCATATTTTTGGGTATTTTGAAAGATTTTGGAATTTTGAAAATAGGCAAAAATATTTTTTCTGAAATTTACAGGTTTAGAAAAATATGGCCAGGGGGTGCAAAAATAAAAGAAAAATTTTCTAGAATTTTTTGTAATTTGTTCGAATTTAAAAGTGGTTTTTTAATGATTTGTTTGTATTTTTCAATGTTTTTGTTTGTTGTTTTTTTTTAAAAAAAATTGTAAAAGGGTTTGCGGGTGTGTGAATTAAAAATCTGGGAAAATACCCACCAATAGGCTGTGTGGCAGCTGCGTGTCAGCAACTAACGATCAAAGTCCCGCAGCCGCGCACGATCAATCACACGATCAACCGCAAGCTCCCACGCGCGCATACACACCCGTACGCGTGTCGAAGGACGGAAAAGGGTAGCTGCGTGGGTAGGGGGAAAAAGCGGCTGAGGAACGGGGACGGTGGGTTCGGCTGGTGAGATGTCTGCGCGGGAACACGGGTGTGGGAAGGGGTACGGCGGAGTTGTGTGTGTGCAAAGGTGGGGGAAACAGGGCCTGGTTAGGGGTGGTGGGTGTGCGTGTGGGTATGGGGTGTGAAGAGGGGCTACTGTGGAGTAAGGGAGGTTGTGTGTGTTGGGGGTAGGAACAGGGATTAGGGGAGGGGGTGTGTTTAGTGGGTGGGAAGGGGGTTAGTGGGGGGGTTAATGGGTGTGGTGGGAAGAGGGTTTAGTGGGAGGGTAGGTTTTCTGGGTTTTCTGGGGGTGGGAATGGGGTGTAGTGGGTGTGCTTAGGACGGGTGGTGGGAATGGGTATTAAGGGGTGTGTGAATAAGTGGGGGGGATAGAAGGGTGTGAATGGGGGTTTGGAGGTGGGAAGGTGTGTGTGTGGGAATGGGGGTGTGACTGGGGAGGGTATGTGTGTGGTGGGAAGGGGGGTTAGTGGGGGGGTGGGGTGGAATGGGTGGGAAGGGGGTACGTGGCAGGGTCAACAGCGAGGCGGGCAGGAGGCAGCGCGGTCGGCGGCTGGGGGCTTCACGGTGGCGGGGTGCGGCAGAGGCGGCGTGGGAGGAGAGGGAAATGGCGGCCGTCGGCGGGGCGGGCAGAGGGCTGGAGGCAGACAAGACGCGGCGCCACGGTACATGGCGCAGGCACAGGGCACTGTCGGGGAGGAGGGCGCTGTCGGGCCACAAGACAAGGGCAAAGGCGTCGTCAGCGAGAGGGAGCACACAGGTGCAGAGGGCGCCACAATGGCGGCGTGGCGGCGTTCGGCGGCAGAGTCAGCGGAGTGGAGAGGTAAATGGCGGCCGTCGGCGGGGTGGAGAGGACGCAGCACCGCGTCCACATGGCGAAGGCGACAAGGCGGCCACGGGGGAGGTGACGGGCCAGAGGGGCGGCCAGCAGTGACGAGGGGAAGAGGGAGGGGAAGGAGAGGAGAGGAGCAGAGGAAGAGCAGGGGAGGAAGAAGGGAGGAGAAGAGTAGGAGAGGGAGAAGAAGAAGGAGGGGAGGAAGGAGGAGAGGAGGAGGAGGGAATGGAGGAGGAGGGGAGGGGAGGGAACACGCAGGGAAAGGAGAGGGAGAGGTAGTTGGGGGAGGGAAGGGATTCGGGAGAGAGAAGGGTAAGGGTAGGGGGATAGGAAAGGGCATGGGGGTAAAGGGTGGGAGGGTATGGGCAGGGGCCCATGGGATGGGGGGGGGGGGGGGGGGGGGGGGGGGTGCCCGGGGAAGGGTAGGGGTAGGGAAGCCCATGGGTTAGGGTGCCCAAGGGATGGGGCGCCCAAGGGGAAAGAATGGGCGGGGGGGCCCATGAGGGAAAGGTGTACCCCCGTCCCGCGCGCGTGCGCGGGGCGGGGTAAAAAACTTTGTCATGACGGGATCAAAATAGCACCGGGATGGCGGTACGAGGCACGTGGATGTGACCGAGGCGCGTTGAGGCGCGTGAAATAGAAAATGGGCGCGTTCACACGCGGGACGAGGCGCGCGAAAACACAAAAATAAAGAAAAATTAATATCTCCCAATCCGGATGTCAAAACGATATGTTGTAAAAACAAAAATTGGGCAGGACGACAGGAGGAAGATAGGAAAAATGTGCAATGGGGGTTCTGGGGGAAAGACAGGGCAGGGCGTTCACATGCAAAAAATGTAAAAAACGGATTAAAAACGCAATTAGAAATTAATATCGGAAGATCCGTGCATCAGAACGAGGTGCAGGGAAAAGGAAAAATGTACAGAAAGACGTGCCTGACAATCCTATCACATCAAAACATAGTTCTGACGGAGATAAGATGCGTTCACATGGGAAAAACCCAAAAAACAAACCCGAAAATGGGATCAGAAATTAATATTGGACGAACCGTGCACCGGAATGACATGCAGTAAGAAGAAAAAATGTATGCAGGAAGGAGTGGCACAGGGTTATTGCGTTAAACCGTAGTTTCGGTGGAAGTAGGAGGGGTTCACATGCGAAAAACACCAAAAAGACGGCCGAAAACACATTTAAAAATTAATAATTAAAAATCCAAAAGTCAAAAGGGGGGGGAGGAAAAAGGAAAAAGGTAGGGGAAGATGCGATGGACACGGTTGTCAAATCAAATTGGAATTCTGATGCAAATAGGGCAGGTTCACATGGAAAAAGGTCAAAAAGACGCACGAAAGAGTCTTAAAAAAACTGAAAAATTAATATTGGACAAACCGTGTATCGGAATGACTCGGAGGAAAAAGGAAAAATGTCAGGGGAAAAATAATTGTCAGCGCTATGATATTAGATCATGGTTTCGAAGCAAGAAAAGCGAGTTCATATGGAAAACCATCTAATTTACGCAAAATGCTTCAAAAATTAATAACACGAAAACCGTACACTGGAACAGGGGTAGGTAAAAAGGAAAAATGGGCAGTTCAAAGAGAGGAACAGGGCTATAGGGTTGGATGTGGACTGTGGTGAACATAGGATGCATTCACATGGCAGGACCTCAAAAGCAGGGAATGAAGGAAAACTACAAGGGAACAGCCCCAAGGGTGGGTGAAAAATGAACGAATGGGTGGGAAGGGACCCCATCAGGGTAACAACAAGTCATGGCATACATGCATAAGCAGGTTAAGGCATATGCAGAAGGGTATGCAATGTAGACGTGCAGGGACGCGTCCCCACACTTAAGACCTTAATGGAGAGGGTTAACCGAGCAACAGGGACCTAGGACCACGCCACAGACCATCCACTAACGTCCCCACACTTAAAACATGACCGTCACGAAAAAACCAAAGTGGGAGGGTTAGAAAAACTTGGCCCATTTCGTCAAGAAGCAAGGTTGAGTGTCGATGGCACGTCCAGTGTTGTTGTCGGCTTCTGGAGGTACCAAGGCATCTTCGTTGTACACGTCCTTCATAGCAGGGACTGCGCGGCAGCACCCAGGGAGGTAGCTGATGGAAGGAAGCGCAGGAAATTTATCGATGACGAGGGATATTGCACTCCACGCACAATCACTCAAATGAAATGAAAGAATAGTCACTCATCCCAGGACTAATATCACTCGAGGAAGAATGATTGAAACCCATATCTCATACCCGGTTTAGAAATCAACAGGGGCAGAGAGACCTAGGACACAGCGTACCAAGGGAGGCAGCTTCAGAACTGGATTCTGGGGATATCAATTGATGATTCCACTTTTTGGACTGCTGGGTGTTGCCACCTTTTCCACAGCCAGCTTCTCGCCCAAGGGTGTTTACCATCTTTTCTTGGAACGAGGCCTGCTATGACAAGGAATTACTTCCTTTTCTCTTATAACAGTTTTGTTTTTCTTTTTTTTCTCTCTCTTTTTTTTTCTTGTTTTCCCCTATTCCCGAGGGTGTTTCCACCTTTTCTCGAAGAATAGGTCGGCATGACAGGGACCTAAGTCCTTTTCTCCCATGACCGATATGTTTTTTTTTTTTCTCTTCGAATTAAACAAGGGAATGGTAGAAAGACCATTTGTCAGAACGAACCTCGCCACTATCGCTGGTGGAAAATAGAGGATAAGAGATCAAGGCTGGAAGGTAGAGTTGAGGGGACAGAGGGTTGTGTCCACTTTATCAGGAGTGGCTGAAGAACGGCTATCAGAAGTAGCATCATAAGAAGTAGAGTGCCGCGCCAACGAGGGAAAGGATCAAGTGACCATGATTGTCAAGATCCCCAAGGAGGGAAGTACTTCTTCAGGCGATATCCATTGATCAGGAAGGGATCATCAAAGGCATCAACAGTCTGCACTTGGACAGAGCCATTAGGGTTGATAGCAAGTACCTTATAGGGGCCCATCCACCGCTGTTGGAGCTTGCCAGGAAACTTGCCAAATCGTGAATCATAGGCGAGGACCAAATCACCTTCTTTGAACTCCTTGTGCTTGATGAAGCTATCATGGTAAGCCTTGCGTCGAGCTTGCGTGGCTTCCATGCATTGTAGAGCCATCCTACAAATTTCGTCCAAACATTCCAGGTGCAGGAGACGGCATTGCAGTGAATCATCGTCCCCCAAACGCTCTTTGATAGCCACTCTCAAAGAGGGTAATTCCAGTTCAACAGGAAAAATAGCTTCTGTACCATACACCAGTTGGAAGGTTGTCTGTCCTGTTGCGGCTTTATGGGAGGTTCTATACGCCTAGAGGGCCTCTGTAAGTCAATCATCCCAATCACGACGATATGCGGCAATTGTTCTTGTCAGAATGGAGCAGAGGATGTGATTGGTGACTTCGACTTGGCCGTTGACTCTGGGGTAATAAGGAGTGGACTTGCGATGGCGGATCTTATACAACTCTGTCAATTCTTCCATGATTTTGTTAAGGAAATGAGTGCCTCTGTCACTTACCAGCTCTAAGGGACTGCCAAAACGGGTGATGATATTCTCGTACATGAACAGGGCCACGCTGTTACCATCGTCCCGCTTGAGGGCTTTAGCTTCACACCACTTTGTGACATAATCCGTACATACGAGGATGTATCGGTTCTGTTTCCTTCTGGTAAGAGGATCGATCGGACCTACGAAGTCGATGCCCCACTTCTCAAAAGGCTTCAGGGGAAGGATAGGTTGCAGTGGCATGGCACTTGTCTTCGTGGGTTTCCCCATTCTCTGACAAGCATCACATCGTTTACAGTAATCATAGACATCCTTGTGAATGGTAGGCCACCAATATCCTGCTAGCAGAGCCTTCCTGGCTGTAGCTTCTCCTGCAAAGTGGCCTCCACATGGCTCGTCATGGCAAGCCTTCAGAACAATCTCAATCTCATTTCCTGCAACACATCTTCTGAGCACTTCATCTTTGCCTTTCTTGTACAGTACGCCACCTAGCAGGGTGTAGGGGGCTGATTCTAACATGAGCTTCTTCCTTTCCCGACTAGAAATGCCAGGAGGGTACTGTTGGGTTGCTAGCAGATTGGCAATGCCTGCATACCAGGGAGTTATAGTTTCTACCAAGAATAGAGAAGCATCAGGGAGGTCTGGGTCATCCTGCTCCTCGTCTGCAGTTTGTGGGATACGCGACAGATGATCAGCCAGAACATGGGAACAACCAGGCTTAGTAATCACCTCAAAGTTGAACTCCTGGAATAAAAGGAGCCATCTCAGCATTCGTCCTTTCACATATGCTTTGTTCATCAAGAAGGACAGGGCCTCATGATCCACATAAAATTTAAAGTGGGTGGACAACAGGTAGTGGCGGAACTTTTCCAGTGCAAACACCATTGCCAAGCACTCAAGCTCTGTCACTGTATAGTTCCGTTCCCTATCAATGACTTTTCGGCTTGCATAATAGATCGGTTGATCCAGCTTCGAGGAGCCCTTCTGGCAAAGGATAGCACCTAAGCCTTTAATTGATGCATCAGTGTGTACATGGAACTCTTTCGTCCAATCAGGAGGTTGCAGAATGGGTACCTCAATCAGACACTGCTTCAGAGTGTGGAAGGCTTTGTCACATTCTTCCGTCCAAGTAAACTCTGCATCTTTCCTCAGAAGCTTGTGCAAGGAGGTTGCCTTTGTTGCAAAATGAGCTATGAACCTTCTGTAGTAACCCACATGGCCTAGGAATCCCCTCAACTGTTTGAGGTTGGTGGGTGCGGTCAGAGCTACGATCTTTTCGATCTTCGCAGGGTCTGTTGATATCCCTTGTGCAGAGACAATGTGGCCCAACAGGACTCCAGAAGAGACCCCAAAGATGCATTTGTTGGGGTTGAGGGAAATCCCATACTCCCGGCATCGGTCAAAGCATTGTTCCAGGTGCTCCCAATGTTCACGGATCAAACTATAGACACAGAAGTCATCCAAATATACTTCAATAAAGTCATGTAGATGATTTTGAAATGCGGCCATTATGACTCGCTGGAAAGTAGCAGGGGCATTGCAGAGCCCAAATGTCATCACTCAGTAAGCATAGGTCTCCCATTATGTGGTGAAGGTTGTTTTGGACTGGTCTTCTTCTGCTATCTGCACTTGGTTGTATCCGCTGAATCCATCCAAAAGGGAATAAAGCTCATGTCCTGCCACTGTGTCCAACAGTTGGTCTGTGAAAGGGATAGGAAAGTGATCCTTCTTTGTCTTGGAATTAAGCTTTCAGAAATCAACACATATTCGCAATTTGCCATTCTTCTTGGGTACAACCACGATGGGTGAAACCCATTCACTATTTGCCACTGGATAGATGAACTCGGCTTCCAGAAGCTTCAGTAGCTCCGCTTTCACCAATGTGGAATAATTCGGGTTCATTCGCCTCTGTCGTTGCCGTACTGGCTTGGTATCAGGCTCCAAGTCAATATGATGCTGACATATTATGGGATCAATCCCTTTTAGATCTTTATAGGACCATGCAAACACATCCAAATTTTCTTTCAACAAGTTGTACAAGGTTGACAACTCCTCTTCTGGGAGGCCGCTACCCACCTTCAAGTGGCGTTCAATGCCATCTGAATCCACAAAGGTTAACTTCCTTTCACCTTCTACTTCACGGATGAAGGTCCCACGGACTGCTTCTAGGTACAGATCCAACTCCTTCAAAGAAGTGGTATCCTCTTCTGATGTCCCACTAGAACCAGCTTCTTCTTTTGGTGGAGACTTAGGTTGCTCCTTAAGATGTTGAAATGGGATTAGAGCCGTTTCGGGTTTGGTTTCAAGATTAATTACCTCTTGGCTTGAAGGCTCATCTTCTGATGACACATCCAGGAACGTCACATAACAGGGACCCTCTGATGCCTGTTGGGTTGGTGGGATTGGTGCTTGTTGGCACGGTGCATCATCATCATCTTTCTTTGGCAAGGATGGGTGAGGGCGGCATGAGCCACTGCTGAAAAAAGGCTTGTTCTTCTTAATCCATTTCTTATAAAGGTTTTGCATATGAGAAGATCCATTTACCAGACCAAATGGTACCATCACCATTCTGTCCCATAGCATGAGCTTGTCTACTTCTGATGCTTCTGGAACTTCTTCCTCAAATGTATCCTCTTCAGGTGGAATAGATTCTTTTGGCTCACTTTCATAACCTTCTTCGTCCATATCATATTCATCCTCTTCTGTCTCTGTCTCTGTCTCTGCTTCTGCTTCTGCTTCTGTCTCTGCTTCTGTCTCTGTAGGCGCTCTGTAACAGAAGAACAGATTCTATGTTTCCTCTCCTGCCTCTGTCTCTGTCTCTGCTATGGCCATGTAACAGGGAGAGCAGTACATCCATGCTTCTATCTCACTATCAGAAGTGATTTCAGAAGTCATTCCTGGTTCATGCAGGAAGTATTCACCCATTGATAATGGCTTTGCATCTTTTGGAAGTCTGCTTACAGTATCCATTGTTAAGGAACATGCCATTGTTTTCTTGGAAAGGATCTGTTTGACAGCATCTTCGTCTGCTGATGTTCCATCCGTAGCCTCATTAGGGGAGTCAAAAGATAATTCCAAGGAAGTGGATCCATGTCCTTTTTGAGAACCATACAGTTTCAGCACCACTTTATTTGGCCCTCTACCCAAGGTCAAGGTTCCTTTGAACCAATCCGTCCTTGCTCGGGCTTCAAAAAGCCATGGTCTGCCCAGTAACAGAGGATAGGATGTACCATAAGAGTTTGGCTTCACCACCAAATAGGTTAGCCAATAATCTTTTCCAGCCACTGTAGTCTTCACATATGGGAGAATGCCCAAAGGCTTGATTCTACTCTAATCTGCTAGTCTGATGAGCCATTGGGTTGGTTGCACACCTTGTAGGCCTAGATCCTTCATTGTCACATCCGTCATAATGTTCACTGATGAACCACCATCAATCAGTGCATTTGCAATGAAGCAGCCTTCTATCTACACGCCAGTCTCTGGGGTACCCGGATCTAGAAAGGCGTTAGCTACGTCCACTTCTTTGACAGGCTCTGGAGCTTTGTTGGACTTTGTCACTGTTAAGGGAGCAATCCTTAAACCACATCTTCTTGTCAATATACTTTTGAACCTTTTTCGGCAACTGGGAGACAACATCAATAATTGTCGGAATGTGAGATTTGGTTTAAAGGTATCTAGATCTCTGACCAGATCGTATTCCTTAATAGGATCCACTAGCTTCTCTAACCGGTTAGGGAATGGGGCAACACCCATTTTCATTTTCCCTCTTTCTTCTAACAGAGGAATTACACGAACTTCTTCTGCCACTTGTGGCACTTCCTCCTCTTCTGTCTCCTGGACCTCTGGTCCTGTCTCTGGAACTGTCTCTGTAACTCTTTGTGGCACTGTAATGCTCTGTACGGCACTGTTAGGCTCTGTTCTGTTCTGTTCTTCTGGTGGAAGATTGAACTTCACTGTTCTGGCTGGAGGGTTATTTTCTTTCTGGATAGGTGGTTCCTTCTGCTTTGCGCGCGTGATGGCAGCAACTTCCAATTCCACTAAATTGGAGGTAGGCTCTTGAGCCTTGGCCGGACTGTCAGTAGCACTGTTTTTCACTAGGGCTGGGCTTGGACAGTCTTTTGCAATGTGGCCTTCTCCTTTGCATCGACTGCATAAGGGCTTGTAATCCACTGACCTTCTAGGATTTGGACAATTTGGTGAAATGTGTCCCTTTTCTCCACATCTATAACACTCCACTTCTGATCTCTGACCACCACCAGACTGTCTTCCTCTGTAACTTTGAGAGGGAAATCTTCTGGGTCCGAAATTAGGACCAAACTCTCTAGGCTTGGGTCCAATATCCTGTGTTGTCATTTTGGATTCCAACAAGTTGAATCTTGCATCTTCTTCCTTCCTTCTCCTATCATGCATCTCCTTCAGAGAGCAAATGTCCTCTGTATGGTTCTTCCGCAAACAGTAGGAACAGAAGGCCCCAGGAATGGTTGGTTTTCGTGTACATTCAGTGGCTAAATGGCCTGCTTGATGACACTTACCACACCAAGTATTTGACCACATCACATCTCTTCCTGCTCCTGCAACGTTGGATATGCTAGCGGTATTCACTTTCAGCGTCTGTAGCTACTCTGTAATCACATCCATCAACTCCTTTTTTATGTTTGCAACTGAGTTGGATAAGTAGTCCTTCAAGCTTTCTCCTCCGGACGTACTGCCAGTAGGGTTTTGAGGAGTCTCTGTAATCACTGCATAAACGGGTTGGGCTGGTACAGAGGGGTCTTTGTTCTGATTCTGATTCTGAGCTCCTGTTTGAATTGTTGGCTATTGGCTCCAGTTGGTAGGGTTCCACTATTGCTTCTGATTTGGCATGGAGGAAATTGGTTGGGACCATTGTTGTTGTGGTTGCACCATCATTTGAGGTATGGATTGTGGCCACTATGGATTTGGTGCACTGTACTGTGATACTGGGGGCATCTGTTGGTAAGGGTAGGGGACAGTCCCTAGAACTGCATTTGGTGGATACATTATTCCTGGAATCAAAGGAGGTAGGACTCCTCTTCCTGAATTCATCGCCAATCTAGCTTTCACTTCATCGTACAGTCTTGCACCTTCTGTTGCAGCTTGAAGTGTGGCTGGTCTTTGCAGCTCCACAAACTTACGGACTTCTGGTTGTAATCCTCAAAGAAACACCCCCTTCTGAATGCCATCATCTAGATTATGGTTAGTCCATCTCTTCAGGATGGATTCCATTCGTGAGACATACGCTTCTACTCTTTCTCCAGAGGACTGACTTAGGTTCATAAATTCCTCTCGCATCCGCTCTTCAAAACCTTCACGCCTGAATTTAGTGAGGAAGGCCAACTTCAGGTCGTCCCATGTGCCAAAAGTTCATGCTGCTTGTCTCTCATACCACTGAAACACCATGCCCTTGAAAGTGGCGGGGAATATTGCTAACCAATGCTCAGGGGTTCTGGCATTGTTAGCCACACATGCTACCATAAACTCTGCTACATGAAGATCGGGGTCTTCATTGTACTCTCCCTTAAAAACTGGCAATGGGACTACATTCGCTGGCCTGTCATCAATATTTCCAGGACGGATCTGGCTTGGAAGTGGACCTCTAGCAGGAGGAGAAAGGGCTTGATGTGCCATGGGGACTTCTGTAAAGAGTTCCGCAAGGGTGTCAAAGGCGGCTTCTGCTGCGAGCTCGTTCTCAGCCCTAATTTTTGCTTTCTCTCTTCTCACGTACCTCTGGACTCGTTCTAACGCTTGCCTCTTTATTGCGTCATTCATCAGGGGTTTGGCTCCACTATGTTGTTAGTGCTCCACAGAGGGTTAACAAAAGGCTTCAGTCTCTGGAGGACTCTCTTGCCAACATTTCTTCTACTTCTTTCTTTTCAACGTCCCTGAATTCTGCTTTCATTCCACTGCACAGAGGAAGGTATTCGGTTCTGAAGGTGTCAAAATGCATATGTCTGAGCATTGTGGTGGCACCATCATCATAGTAGTGCCAGCTTCTGATGGTTTCAACAGTGTATGTTGTGAAAAACGCTCTATCTACCAACTTCCAGTGGGTTGCTAATTGAACAAACAGAAGATTATCAGTGCACCAAGCATCCCATGTATCTTGCTGTTGAGCATCCACGAACAAATTCCAACTCTTTTCCTTCTTGTCTTTGTGAACCTCTACAGACCAAGACTCCTAAAGCTTCTTCACAATCTCCCACTTGATGTTGTCTGAAAACTTCTCAATGAATGCCAAATCTTCCATGTATGGTCATTCTCTCTGTTTCTGCTCTTCAGTTTATTCCCAAACAGTTTGCCACCAAGCTGCAAGTTTATGCTGCTTCAATAGGAAGAGGAAACTGTCCACCACATAGAGTATGTATCATGATGGTGATGTGTTTCCGCCATTGTGGGATGAACTTCTTGTGGAAAGTGGCTTTGATTATGAGAAATTCCAACTCTTCAGTGGAAGAAGAAACTTTACAAACATCCATTGAATTCTTCTCTTCTTGGCAATGCCATTTCCTTCATTTTCAGTCTCTTCTGGTGCTTGTTGATGGCAAGTTTCCCCGGCTGCGCACCAAAAACATGGAGCCCCAAGGGAAGCACCAAGAAAAAGAGAATTCTCTTGCAAGAAAATCTATCTTGTAACATCAACAAGCTTGTTTATTATGTTTCATATGATCACAATGAAGAAAAGAACACCAGGCACAACAAATCTTCATACAGCATCATGTAGATCTCCCACGGTTTTGATAGAATCAATCATATTCTTCAATATCTTCATAAAATCCATCAATAGAACAAAGAAAGCAAAGGAATACACCATCTTTGAATGGAAATACATCACATAGTATTTATCTTCAATATCTCCATAGTTTTCTCTCTCAATCTCTCATATACAATCACTCTGTTTCAGTAGAATTAGCTCTCTCTGACTCTCTCTCTCTCTCTCTCTCTCTCTCTATCAATAATACATTATATCCTCACTACAATCTCTCAAAATCACTCTCAATAATCCTTCTTAGGTCGTGGATACCTCTCCCAAGAGTTATGTCTAATATGAAGAGTCACCAGAGCCACTACAGTGTCTTTTCATAGCTCACTACTGTCACTTCACTCTAGTCTTCACTTGAGTCTTCAACAGCTACTTCTTTCACTTCTTTCAGCTCTTTTGCACTTGTATTCACCTCTTTCCAAGGCTAGAAAACTTTCCCAAGCTACACTTTCATCCATCAGAACACATACAGAAACATACAGAACAGTACCAGAATAGCTACAGTACAGAACAAAACAGACCAAAACAGAGCAAAATAGAAGGTATACAGAACCTATCAGAACATCACAGAACCACTAATAAACATCATGAACTTCCAAAACACAATCAATATCATCCAAAACACTCTCAAACCACTTCCAAACCAATCAATCATCTCATAAAATCAACCATTCAGCTCTCAAAAACAACAAAAATCAGCCAAAAAACAAGTCATTTCAACACTCAACAGTGCAACCATCAAGTTTTCTGTTGGGATTGATTTAGCATGGAATGGCGACAATGTTCATGAACTGGATAAGATTCAATGTTATTTGGATGCACAATATGTTTTTTCCTGTGAGGCATGTTGGCGAATCTATGATTATCCAATGCATGATGAAAAGCCTGATATAAAGCATTTGCATGTGCTCCTACCTAGTGAGAATTATCTGGTGTTTCAAGATATAGATAGTATACCAAATGTTGTGTAGAATGAAGACCTCTGGAAAACTACTATTTCTGAATGGTTTGTGTGCAATCACATTCATCCAGAGGTTAGGACCATTCGCTATCAAGACTTTTTGGTATATTGGGTGTGGAATGCACGACATAAGGTGTAGACTAAGAGGAAGCGTGGGAATACATGTGGTCGAATGTATTTTGTGGCGTCTACCTATGGTGAGCTCTATTATTTACAGATGCTTTTAATAGAGTGTCGGCAAGGGATGTACTTCTTTTAAAGATCTGTGTACTGTTGATAATGTGATCTACGATACTTTTAGGGATGCTTGCATTACAAGGGGTTGTTGAAGAGTGATGATGAGTATATTGTGTGCTTGGAAGAACCTGCCTGTGTGCAAATCACTACTTAACTCCATACTTTGTTTGTTGCAATTTCACTTTTTTGTGAGCCATCTTGGCCTAGCCATTTATGGGAAAGATTTTTGATACCAATGGTAGAGGATATCATGTATAGATTGCAACTACAACACATGCACACCTCTCTTGGTGTTCTACAACATGAGACATCTAACATGGCTTTGTTACATCTGCAAGATCTTTTACGCCATATAGGGTGAAGACTCTCTGATTTTGATGGGCTGCTTGAACTTCATCAACCAAACTCTCAACCGCATGCTAACTCCCTTTTGCAAGATGAATATGCATACAATACATCAGAAGAATGTAGGGTTTCTAAATCCATGGAGGGAATGTTGAATGAGAGACCAAGAATTGCCTTTACTGCAATTATGGATGTTGTTGACACAGGTACTGGGGATATATTCTTTCTTCAGGTGGATCTAGGAAAACTTTTTTGTATAAGTGTTTGCTTGCAAAGGTGCGTAGTGATGGCCGTATAACACTGGCAACAGCATCATCATGTGGCATTGCTACCTTGCTTCTACCAGGTGGTCGTATAGCTCACCCACAATTTAAAATCCCATTAGAATTAAATAATCAATCCACCTATAACATTCATGTTCAAAGTGACCTTGCTCAGTTATTGAGACAGTCGAGCCTTATTTTGTGGGATGAGGCTTCTATGACCCATTGATATGCCTTTGGTGATTGATAGAACTTTGAGAGATATTGTGAGCTGTGATAAGCCATTTGGTGGAAAGATTGTTTATTTGGAGGGGATTTTAGGTAGGTCTTGCCAATTGTGGCAAAGGGAACATGTGAGGATATTGTTAATGTTACATTGTATTACTCTAATTTATGGCATTACATAAGGGTACTAATGATGTCTAGGAATATGCGAGTGTCAACAGCTAGCAGTATAGTGGACAATGGGTTTATTTGTTGGATTCAAGGAATAGGGCATGGAGTGGGTACTACCCAAAACTGTAGTAAGTTGTGTGTTCCACCCGGCATGGTGTTGAAAGGGCAATCTATCGAAACTTTGATAGGCAGTGTCTTTACAGTGACATGTCCAATGTGGGTGACTACACAATGTATTTTAGTGAGCGGACTATACTTGCCTCATGGAATACAAAGGTGACTACTTTGAATAATCATGCATTGCAACTAATGCTAGGGGAGGTTAGATAGTATTATAGTGCAAATTTGATTGCAGAGACAGATGACTCATTTTTGTACTATGTTGAGTATTTAAATACATTGGACCTTGGAGGTGGATTTCCTCCTCATTTATTGTTGCTAAAGATAAATGCATCTATTATTCTTCTTAGAAACCTAAACCTAGGAAGAGGTACGTGTAATGGTACACACGATTGATATGTAGGGATTTCAATAAGAAAGTGATAGATGATGAGATAATAATAGGGGCAAATGTGAGCGAATGAGTTTTTATTCCTTGGATTACTTTTATTTCCAATGCTTCCAATTGACATTTACTATGAAACGAAGGCAGTTTTCCATTTGGTTGGCATTCGCTATGACAATCAACAAGTCTTGTTGGGCTTTACCTAAAGGCGGTAGTATTTACACATGATCAGTTGTATGTTATATTTTCAAGGGTAAAATCTTTGCATGGTATGAAAGTCCTATTCGGTGAAAAGGATGGGGATATGACCACAAACATTGTATACAAGGATGTACTTTGAAAGGTGCAGTAATGTGCATTGCTTTCTTTATGAAGATGTAATTATTGACAACCATGTAGGGACACTGGTTTGGCATATATGTGAATTGCTCTTCGTGCCATATTTGATTAGCAATACTCTTTTGGAAGTAAATTATTTTTCGTAATTTACTATTTATTTGACTTTTACATATGCCTACCCAACTTCTGACTATCAAAAGGAGCTACAATGCACGTTGCATGCATTAACGAGAGTGATGATATTATAAGAAGGACGCTTGCAAGAGTTGTTGAGCATTTGTATGATAATGTTAATATTGGCATTTAGCTCCCAATTTTTATTGAAGTTGTACATTATGGATACATGCAATGTTTTCGGGTGTATATATACAAGGTTGACCATAAGAGGTTTCAATGCTCTCATACTAATAAGATACCAAGAAATTAGTTTAAGTATGGTTTCAAGGATTTGGGTTGTTTTATGATGTTGTATCAACGTTGTTGTTAACCCCAACACGAAGAAAGCAAAAGGAAATAAAAAAGACGCAGGGCAAAGGCGAAAAAAAGGTAGCCCAACTGAAGAAAGAATAGGAGAAAATGCCAAAAGCGCAAGGGCAACCATAAAAGTCCAAGGCAAATACAAAAGGGGAAAGGCACATTTTAAAATAAAAAGGCGCACCCTGAAATCGTGTAAAAGAGCGCCGGCTCTCACCCGTGCAATTTGTAAATGTAGACGGGCGATGGAAAGGAATCTAGAAAGATAGAAGGACAATGGGAAAAAGGGCCTATGCTACGGCCGGCCATGTAAAAAAGGGGAAAAGGGGATGACCGCCCAAAAGGGATTTAGGGTTTTGTATATAAAGTTGAAAAGTGAATGAGAAGCTCATTCTTGTGTTTGGCCAAAAGTAGCTCTCCTCCTCTTCTTCTTCTCCTTGTTCTTACTTGCTTGAGCTTGTGCTTGAGAGAGGGAGTGTGAGAGTGTGAGGGAGTGAGTGTGTGAGGGTGAGGGACCGAGGAGGAGAAGCTCTCCATTTTCTCCTCTCTTCTTCTCTTCTCTTCTCTTCTCTTCTCTTCTCTTGCTCGCGACAATGGGGCTTGGAGCTTGGAGCGGGAGGATCGAGCTTGCTTGAAGCTTGCACTTGGATCGTGGAGCTACCGGAGTGCGCGAGGGAGGAGGTAACTCGAACGGCACGGAGGTAAGCTCACTACACCCGTAGATATGGATGGCACATCGGCTATGTGAGAGGTAGCCATTAGTGCTCGGCTTGGAACGCTTGAAACAATAAGCGGTCCGTGGGTCTTAGCGGTTGAGTGAAAGCTCCCACATTTTGGTTCCATTGCCGGGACCAACGGATTCAAGCCTTGAGCGCTTGTGTGCTTCGAATCGAGCATTGGAGTAGAGTTTCCCCCGAACCGATGCTTGAGATAGGTAGGAAGTGAGGGGGTTGAAGATGGTATTCGATCTCCTTGGCAAGTAGGTTTGTTGTTTTTCTTGAGATTTATGTTATGAGATGGAGTAGTGTAGGTATTTACTTTGTGATTTGGATGCATTAGAGTAGGAGAAAACAAAGAAAAACAAAGAAAATAATCATTAGGGTTACTGTTGCAAAACAGGGCAGAAACAGGGCAAGAATCGTGCAAAAGTGGTAAAAAACTTACTTGTGATGCCTAAGGTCAGTAAGTGAGTTATTGGGGATGCCAATACCATACCCGGAAGAGGGTATAAGGGCCAGAAGTGGCAAGAAAGGCCACAGTGTGCATTGCAGGGTTTCAAGAGAGTAGGAGAGAATAGGAAAGCTTGGCGAGGAAATCCGCTTCAATCTTGGCATTAGGGAGATCTTTGGCTAGCCCAGGTAATTGTACACCTCCCCCTACAGTAGTAGGACCAATATGGAGTTGCTTAGGGGGAAGACCCCCAGCGCCTTGCACGATAAATTTTGCGAGCTTCGGTGAAAAACGCGCGGCGTTCGGCGTGTCTGAGTCAAGTTGACTCTAGTCCAAGGCCCTGACTCGACCCTCAAACCACCCGGCCCACTCGGTCAAACCCTAGTCGGCCTCGGACCGTCCGAGTCGACCCATCCGAGACTCAAACTCGGCCCTCGGCCACGTCCCACATTCGGCCCTCGGCCCAAGTGCCTCGGCCCGGCCGAGTGACCTCGTCCGAATTCGTTCGAATCGTCCGAACTGCGCCCTCGGCCCATGCGCCTCGGCCCGTCCGAGTGACCCACTCGGACCCTACAATTCGGACCTATTAGGCCGAATCTAGATTTTCTCAAATTTTAACCTGAAGATAGTGAGATTAACCGAGAGACCATATAGAGCCGAAACCATGTCATAGATCCATTACCGGGCTGAAACTGAGAGTAAGTGGTTCAAATTTGGCTATAAACGGTCCTCCAAATTGTGCATGGCTTTTACCGTAACGGCCCTGCAGCTCGGGGGGGACTGTCCCCCCCCCCCCCCCCCCCGCAGAGGGGGCTCTGCCCCCTCCACACCTCCCCTGAGTAGATTGGAGAGAAAACACGCGCTGTGACAGGCCCTCCAAATTGGACCCTAGTGTAGCAATGGCTCTACACGCGCATGGAGTCTCACTTGCAATAGAGCAACCAAAAGCCCATACCCGAACAGAGAGAAACAGAGATCCTAGAACATCAATGGGCCAATCTAGCCATCAAGGGCAAAAAGGCCACACCACGAGAACACAAAGACATTGTGTTCAAACCGTGTCTAGTCAGAGCAAAATGCAACTTCAGCAAGCTACAAATGCAAAGATGACTAGACACGACACTCTTGCCGAGAGATGTACCTTGAATAGCACTGCACTGACGATCCAAGACAGTAGTGGAGAATCCACATCTGGTCGTGCAGTCGAGAACTCAAGGGCATCTGTCAGAAGGCTTAAATTTACAAGCCAGGACTCGGAAGATGAAGACATAGTACCACCTGCTTATCTTAGGGTCAAACTCACCGCAAAAAGAGAGCATACTATTGATGCTCTAATTGATGAAGGAGCAGATTTTAATATCTTGACCTATGAATCATGGACCCTACTAGGCCAACCAGAGCTCACACCAACTGATGCAACTCTTAATCCTCACGGGGAACACCCACAAGCACTTCTAGGGAGGTGCAGAATCCTTGTAACAATTGAAACAGAAAGCTTGCCACTCCTGTTCTATGTCCCTCCCAATAGCGAGAATGCATATTGCCAATAGACTCGGTCAAGGTTCCATGCTACTTGACGTGGCAAAATATCTATCAGTATTAAGTAAGCGGCCACGAATACTAGATGCATGTGCCATGCTCCGGTACAACCCCGAGGTCTACACTTGGTTCTTATCCTTGTGAAGTGACATGGATTCATAAATATGTATATAAATAAACACTGCTTTTTGTGTCACCGTGTATAAACAATGTCAAAACACACAAGCAATGATAGTCAAGCACAGGGAGAAGAGTTGGGTCAGATAAACTAAGCTCCTCAAGTCCTCCTCTCATCATGCATTTAAAAGTCGTGTGGCCAGCCCCACCTCCAAGTGAAGGGCATGCAACCCACATTGCCGCCATAGGAAGCCTTGACCAACAACTCTGATGGTGTAGACAAGGTGCAGTCTCTTTCAATACACCTGCTTCCCTTTTTGGTCTATCCTTTCAAGGATGTGCCCTGTCCCACTCCATGACAACCAGTCCACGTGACTTAGAATAAACTAATATCCGCTAATGACTAGAGGCAACACGAACATTAGCATGGGGGCCATTCCTCTACAACAAACACCGCATGCCTCACCCCTCCCCTTCTTGTCATATGCGCTTGATAAACCACACTAAAATCCCTTCCATGCAAACAGTTATATCATATATCCGGGTCTAACCCTTGGATTGCATCTTGCAGGCTTCCTTTTTTTACAGAACACATGGAGAACCATGGACATCTAGCATGCAAAGACGCTCTTCGCAAACGACGGGAGCATGTGGCACGCGCCCCTCCACCAGAGTGCTATGTGCCCACCCTCAAGAGGTATGCCAAGAAGCCAGGCCCTAAGCGACACTGTCCAGGGCGAAGGCCGAAGAATCCTCGAGTCAAGAAAGTCGAGACTCAAAACGCACAACAGGTGGCAGCACTAGTGGCACAAACCCCCAACTCACGCTAATCAAGTGCAGGTGATAAATGTCTAAGTCAACACCATAGAATTCAGATAAGTGATGTCTCCTTGCACTGCACTGGTTTATTATAGTTGCGGCATATACCATGCATGTACTCTCATGAAACGACAAGTGGATACAGGATGAGACAGGTCTTTGAGCGAAAGTGTTCAATGCTCAATCACCGCAAGACCATCGACCCCACAAGGAGCTGCGGCAAAGCCACGCTGCCGAAAGCACGAATCACCCTTGCCAACCGCCCACATTGCATGGCCAAAAGCACATTCATGGGCCATGCTCCCTTTCTGGGTCAAGCTCTATGGTTGGTTCACGGCAGTCATTACCTCAATTGTACCAACATCGCATGTGTCGCAAGGAGGTTTGCAATATCTCAAGTGTATCTCCCCATTTCGCCAACTGCTTCTCTAACAACGAGGCTAGGGCGCAATCATCATTGTACTATCCATTTTCTGAGCCTTCGAAGCTTGACATTTTCCAACCCATTGAAAGGCTGATAGCCTCAACATATTGTAATGGTTGTACTCATGCAATCCAAAAAAAAAAAAGAAAAAAAAGAAACGAATGAAAAGATAAGAAGCACCCACGATCACAGCACAGCACCTAGGGGTCCTCAAATTAGGTACGTCTAGTGACCTTGGTCGACTAGCTTTGTCCCTAGTCCCCTAGCCCTTTACCATCACCCACAATTGTTCAGGGCACATCAAGGGTAGGACATACCTGGGGAGCTTATCTCACCTATGGTTCGACCTGTCACCCTGACCCACTTACACAATTCTCTCTTGCACTCTGCCTTGGTACCATCACAATCAGTGGTGATAAGCACCGCACGATTGGCCATGAAAAATAGACCGTACTCATCAAGCAAGTCCAATAGTTTCCAGCTACTACTGAGAGTGCAGTGTCCTTGTATTCAATTATGCTACGTCGTGCAGTCACAATGCAAATGATGTCTCATATGCCTTCACGTGTACTTCTTCTCCACATGGACAACTTTGCTTCATCCACGCATTGTTATGAGAAACTAGCCCACGGTCTTCTAACTACGTAATATCTAAGTACACACGAGCACTCACATAATATCTACATCGAAGGATATCCACAGTTTGGGTCCTCAAGTGCAGGACAATACTCTAGGCTTGCTTAGAGTTCGACCTGTCTCCCAAACTAATCAAAATATGTCTTGTGCACGATAAGAGACTAGCACTACCCCTTAAGAAGAGACCACATGCAAGGTTTTCCAATTGCAAGTATAAGGTGTTGTTCGCTCTTCATCAACACTCAACTCTGAATGCTTATCCCTTACCATCCGACAAGCCCGCAAAGAATCGTCAGGTGCAACATCCCCAACAAACCAACACTTGTGCTGGCCATCAGTGCAATCCCCAACACAGAATAGCCCTACCACCAACTCCAACAACCTCCCACCAGCCACCTTGGCCACCAACAGGCCCCAGGACATTTTTCCACACCACCACCAACACTCCTCCACGGAAACCACAGGCGTCCTTGTCACCCACGTCTTCGGTGCATGCTATAGCCTGCTACCTATGACGGTGAGTGCCATGGGACTGGCACTCGTCTAGGAGGGGGGTAATGTTAACCCCAACACGAAGAAAGCAAAAGAAAATAAAAAAGACACAGGGCAAAGGCGGAAAAAAGGTAGCCTGACTGAAGAAAGAATAGGAAAAAAGGCCAAACGCGCAAGGGCAACCATAAAAGTCCAAGGCAAATACAAAAGGGGAAAGGCGCATTTCAAAATAAAAAGGCGCATCCTGAAATCGTGTAAAAGAGCGTCGGGCTCTCACCCGTGCAATTTGTAAATGTAGACGGGCGGTGGAAAGGAATCTAGAAAGATAGAAGGACAATGGGAAAAAGAGCCTAGGCTACGGCCGGCCATGTAAAAAAGGGGAAAAGAGGATGACCGCCCAAAAGGGATTTAGGGTTTTGTATATAAAGTTGAAAAGTGAATGAGAAGCTCATTCTTGTGTTTGGCCAAAAGTAGCTCTCCTCCTCTTCTTCTTCTCCTTGTTCTTGCTTGCTTGAGCTTGTGCTTGAGAGAGGGAGTGTGAGAGTGTGAGAGAGTGAGTGTGTGAGGGTGAGAGACCGAGGAGGAGAATCTCTCCATTTTCTCCTCTCTTCTTCTCTTCTCTTCTCTTCTCTTCTCTTCTCTTCTCTTGCTCGCGACAATGGGGCTTGGAGCTTGGAGCGGGAGGATCGAGCTTGCTTGAAGCTTGCACTTGGATCGTGGAGCTACCGGAGTGCGCGGGGGAGGAGGTAACTCGAACGGCACGAAGGTAAGCTCACTACACCCGTAGATATGGATGGCGTGTCGGCTATGTGAGAGGTAGCCATTAGTGCTCGGCTTGGAACGCTTGAAACAATACGCAGTCCGTGGGTCTTGGCGATTGAGTGAAAGCTCCCACAGTTGTCCGTACCATATTGAATGGTTCACAAATATTCAACCAAGTATTATTGTTGGAATGAAATGATTTTTATTAGTTATTCCACGTATTTATATTGTAATTTTTGTTCCGATGCAGGTGCTAAAGAGAGAGGTAAGACTATTGCATCGTCCATGCAATTTACAACAAAAATTGTGGAATCATTCCCTATCTCACCTTCGCATGTTTTGCTCAAGGATGAAGATTTTGCTAATGATTCCTCAAAGAAGAGGAAGGTCTTTTTTTTGCTAACATTAGCCATTTACTTGTGGTGCTTGGAAACAGTCGGGTGTCTTACACTAGGTCTTAGTGGCTTGCTAATGGAAAGTAAGATGTCTTATATCTGCCCATCATTGCATGATTGCTGGAAAGAGGCCAAAGATATTGGCATCTAGCTTTACTTTACCTATGAATGTCCTGCTTGGAAATAAGAACGATTTCTCAAAAAAAATGAGAAAGCTTCGTTTTGACTAGGTCTCTTAAAGAAATTCTTTTTGTGATGCTTAGTCGTAAGTTTGTAAGTATGGTGCGTAGAAGAGATTGTTTCTATGTTTGGCATTCTGTATTAGAAATTTTATAAACTACTTTTAGTTGTAAGTTTGATTAGACAAAGAACAAAGAGAGGGAGGGAGGGAGAGAGAAGAAACTATTCTAAATATTACATGATGAAGCAAACACTAGTTTTCTTACGATCATGTATAGGTGAGATTGTATGTATGTCTAGCATTCTCTATTTTATAATGAGAGAGAGAGAGAGAGAGAGAGAGGGAATGAGGAGATGAGAGAAAATAAAATAAAACAAAAGGCAAAGATGGAGAGAGGAAAAAAGAAGATTTATAAAGAACTAGAGAGAGAGAGAGAGAGAGAGAGCAAGAGAAGTAAAACATCTCTTAGAAATGGAGAGGGAAAAGAGAGAGAAAGAAGAGAAACAGATTATTGAGTGCTCACTTGTTGCTTCGCGGCAGCTTCACGTGTAAAGTTGCAACCTAGCATTCCGTGCACGCAAAACACCAATATGTATTAATGTACATCTCAATATTTTTAAATTTCTGCAATAGTTTTTAAAAACCTTTTAAGATTGGGACTATACACAAAATTCATGAAGTTTCTTGGTGCTTCAAACAGCACCTTAGCCATAACCAAAATAACCTTATAGATGTAGAATGTAGATGTAGATTTATTTGCAACTCATCTCGCAATCGCAACCCAAAAAAGTGTGTGTGTGTGTGTGTGTGTTAAAGAACCAATGAAAACATTGCTTTTATGTGGTAAGCTCACGACACAGAGAGCATCTTAAACCGCGACGAACTTTGGAAAACGAAAGTGCAAGACTACATGTACTTTAACTGAAAGAGGTCAAAGTCTTATACAGGATGGATTCAATTGTGTAAGATACAACCGAGTGTCTAAGTGCGAGAACACTCAACATAACGTTGGGTAATGAAGCGGGCGTTGTCTGCAAGCGCAAGATCGAGCCTTGATTTTGAGAAATTAATTTGGGGCGTTTTGATCTTCAACATGTGCTCTACTATTTGTAGCTGCTCATGTGGCCGGGTTGCGCAGTAGAGCAGCTTGCCAGCTTCCAGGCTCTGATTGGCCATCCCCAGCTGACCAATATGGCTGGAACAGCACTTGCCGAATCCGGAGCTATTAAGACCCGCGAATCCCATCATCATCCGGACGTAAGCGTCCTTAATCCTCCTGAGGAGCTTGAAAGGAGATGCGATGAAGAAGCCGATCTTGATTCGACGGTTGATTCTGAAGAAGGTTGACGATCGCCTGCTGCTGCTGCTGCGGCATACCTTCGACCTTTTGCCAGAAGAAGAAGAAGCAGCAGCACCTGCAGATGCAATCTGATCACTAGCCAATATGCTGCTGGTGCAGGTAGCTGGGGGGTCGTCGTAATAATCGACGCTTCTTAGTTTCTGATAGTGAAGTGTCTTTGTCACTGGTGTTGTATCGCCTGAATTTCTCCTCCTACGAGCTGATCTTCTGGTGTGGATCCATCCATGGAGGGGCTTTTTAGCTAGCATGAGCGATAGGCTCGTATGCAAAGAGGAGCTTCTTCTGGGACCGCTCGTTTGCGAGCTGTAGGATTGTGCAGAACGTGGAGAAGAGGGCAGGAGCATGCTGGCCTGATCTGCCATGGAGTAAAACTAGCAGAGAGAGAGAGAGAGAGAGAGCGCGAGAGCAGGCACTTTTTATATATCAGCAACGTACACGGTATACCTGGGTCACCCATAGGCTATGTATATCGTACACAGTACACCTATCTAATTACCTTTTCTTTTTTTAATTGCTAATGGTAACTTCGAGCGCGGGCTTCTACCATTTCAAAATCACACGCTCGAGAAAAGAACTCGTTCCTCATCGGATTCTTCATTTTCGAATGGTCAAAAATCATTCCAGGGTTTAGCTAAGAATCAAGATGAATAGATTTGACAGTTTTCAATTCCAAAAGTTCTCGCCTCCCAAAATGTTCTATTGCAATTTGCTGAATTGGATAATTGGAGATCGCACGAACTTCAAAGCAGCTGCTGCGGTCTCTTTCTCACTCGCGTGTCTCCATCTGCCCGTTTCACAAGTCACACAAAGGGAGATGACGCACCTTGTCTCGTCACCTCGCACTACAAGATTTAAAGATCACCCAATATTCTCTGTATTGGCAGTAGACAAACATCCGAACTCGAGGCTTCCACGTGCCAAAGCCTGGACCCGGGCGGTAGTACGTTGCAGTGTGAACTGACTCTAAACAGGGATCTACCTCAAGTAAGACTTGCAGCATGGCAAAGGATTTGACGTGTTTGGGAATTGGGTCCTGGGAGGTGGAGCGGAAAAGGGACAAGGTATGTTAAAGTTTAAACATAGCCAAATTTTCATCCAAAACATGGAAACAAAATCCACGGACCACCACGGTACCACCCCATGACGAAGGCCATGGCATTGAGGTTTAGATGTATCTTTACAAGGGTTGTTCGTCCAAGATAGTGCGGCCTCGTTTTCAAAAGGAGAATTCAAGATGTAGTTTTGAATCTAGTGACTATTGTGAATTGGGTCCTTGCTAGTGGTTAAAAGGCTCTCCGTGTTAACATGGATTTTGGCAAGGCCTATGTTGGCAGTTTGTCTTGGCCATTATGGAGGCATTGGGCTTTGACCCTACTTGTGTCACGATGGTTAGCACCTTATTCTCTAAGGCATCTGTTCGAATGTGCATTAATGGCTCCTTTCAAAAGCATTCAATCTGATGCAGTCAATTTGATAGGAC
Organism: Lygodium microphyllum; assembly: GCF_053477565.2. NCBI lineage: Eukaryota > Viridiplantae > Streptophyta > Polypodiopsida > Schizaeales > Lygodiaceae > Lygodium > Lygodium microphyllum. Next base: position 6,998 of record NW_028229883.1, on the reverse strand, counting down.
TCCCTTGCTTTTCACCATAGTTACTAATCCATTGATCAAACACTTGGATTGGTTGGTACAAAGGGGTGCTTTAAAGTCACTGAGATTGCATGAAGATGACTATTTTGTAACTTAGTTTTTTGCACATGACAAGTCAAATGTTGCCTTGACTAAAAACGATGAGGCACTTACCAACTCTTCTCGAGGATTTCAGGCTCACTGGTCACCATTATAAGACGACAAAGCTATTGAATCTTGGGTCGGATGACTCGCCTAATTGGATAGCAGAATATGGCCTTGAGGTTATCAAGAAGGGAGAACACTTTAGATGCCTTGGATACCCTTTAGGCTTAGGGCTCACACAATAGTAAAGGTTTAGTTGGTTTTTTAGTAGAGCTAGGGGCAAGATTTGCAAGTGGGCATCTTGCATTGGAGAATGCAAGATTGGGGGAAAGGCTGTTAATTCTTAATTCAATGCTAGTTGCTATGATGGTGTTTATTGATGTTGTATTTGGATTCAATGCTAAATGTTGGAATGAGCTAGAGAGGAAATTTATTGTGGTCCTATGGGGACAATCACCAATGGCACTTCAATCCCTTGGGAATTGTTTGCTAGCTAAGAAAGTTGAGGGTGGTCTTGGTGTGGAACCTCAAAGACAAGGCTAGGAGACTTGTTCAAAATGCTCCAAGGATTGGACTCAAGCCAATCGTGGGCTGTTATGATAAGGTTTTGGTTAGCACATAACAAGGTTCCTAATGGCAAGTTGGAAGTTCTTCAATGGTCTGTTGTCTTATTCTACAAAGGATTGCAACCTAAGATTGTTGGTCGTGAGATGGTGCAAAGACTGGTTCAAGAGTGGAAGAGTGTTCTTAATGACACTGAGTAGGTGGGCACCCAAGACAAGAAGGATGGCATGAGTTTGTCAAGGATTATTTAGCTACCTTCTAAGGCTTACAAAGATGGCTACTTACTGATACAAGAAAGACTAAGATAAGTTAGAGCTATTTACAGAAAGGGAGTAAAAGAGTGGGTTGACCTATGGGACATCAAGGCCCTAAGCTAGGTGGTCTATTGGGCATGTAATACAACAATACTGGCTAGATGGAAGAGAAAGTGAATGGTTAGAAAATGTACTAACAAAAAGCATGAGGAGTACTGGCCAACCTCTCATGTCCCAAAGAGAATCGGCTTGTTGAAGTGATTTCAACAAAGGGATAATCATGGAGGACACAAAGAGAAGGGGTGATTTTAAGAAGAGAAATGAAACATGCATTCTCAAAGTTTGTGGGATATGGAAAAGGAGAATAAGAAGAGTATGGGGGAATACTCCATTGTTGAGACAGCTTAATCTAGTGCTTTAGAGAATAATTATGAATAAGTGGTCAACCCAGGAGAGGCTAGCCAAGTTTGGGAGATCCTCTCTACTTTATGGTTTGTGTAAGAGGCGTGTTGAGTCATTATAATATCTATTCTCAGAGTGCCAAGAATCAATGTGCTTGTAGTGCAAGCTCATGAAGTGGGTGGAAAACACTGGTTTTATGGCAAAATCAACTACTAAGGAGCCCTCTTTAGGGACTACGGCAATCTTAATGACTCAATGGATGAACTTTGGGATGTCATTAGAGCAATCTCAATTTGTTAAATATGGAAGTTTAGAAATTCTAGACTTTGAGGGATTAGGGAGAAGAGATATTGATAGGGTTGCCTACATGAATGGGATTTTGTTGGCCTTAAGGAACTTGATTTAAAAAATCCAACTTTTGGGTCTTTTATAAGTTTTTGAAGAGTACTAATCAAATGATCATTGATGAGTTGCCACAAATTGGCTAATGTAATGTTCTAACAATATCAATATAAACCTCATTATTTAAAAACTCCACTACTTGAGTACTGCACTTCACATGTCCAAGGAGAGCCACATTCATACATAGCATTTGAGCATAACATAGACCTTGCATGATTCCTCATTTACTCATCTCTATCTCTAAAGAGGGCTTGCTTCCAATTAATACTAGAGTGAAAACTTGCAAAAGCCATAGACTTCATTAGTGTATTCCAAACCTTGTGGACCTCCTTGCGATCCCACAATAAGTGTTTAACTGATTCGTCTGCTCTCTTATTGCAAAAAGGGAGAAGGGGAGAGAATCCCATAAATCTCACCTTTCATTAGTGGGTAGCTTATTAACCAAAACTTTCCACAACATGAGATTGAGCTTGAAGAAAGAAGTTGCTCTCCAAGTCCCCTTGATCCTTCTCTTCCAACGATGAAGATTGCTTCTTGGATCAACCCTTTCCCATGTTATCTTAGTTTTTGCTATACAAATGCTATCAGAATTAATGAAGTCCTTTCACTTTTTAAGTTCCACTGATAAGCTTCCCATTTGGCGAGATCCACCATGTTACGGGTTTCCTACCATCCACAGGATTGCAATTGGCCACACCATTTTCTTCTTGGAGAAAACTAGATTAGCCCACTTTCACTCAACATTAGAAAGGCCATACTTGACACTAAACTACTCTATTGAGTATAGTTCCAAGAAGGTAGTAGATATGGTAGTGTTCCATGCAACAACCGATCTTCACAAGTGATTGTCACTAATAGACTTAGGTAGTACTAGACTTACCCCATCCAGGAAGAAGCCCTTCACAAATACTAATTGAGAGTGCAACTGAATTACTTGATCAAGAATTCTATCCACTCTTCTAGCACTATCACATTCCCATTTTAGAGAGCACATAATCTCTTTCTATTCATCAACTAGCATTTGAGTTTAAAAAACCAGTTTGACAAACTTGCATGGTGGGGGAATTTCTCTTTCTTGGTATACAAAGTGTTGATTTATTTTCAAATCACTAGTCTGTTTGCTTGGGATCTCCCTACTTCATAAGGAGCCTATGCCCTTTCAACATCCACTATTAGCTATTAGTTTATACCTTTCTCATTCAAACTAAAAGCATATGGTCTATAAGAAAAAAACTAATGCTTTCTATTTGTAAACTCCTCCATGGAAACCCTCAAATAGCATTGTACCTTCCCTCCACAAAAAGATAAAAGAAAAAGCTATGCCTACAAAATCCTACCATACGGTTTTGTTGATATAGACCTCACTTGTACCAATGGGTGGGTTCTTTCTCTTCTAATCACCTTATCATCCTCTACATGCTAAGACCACTTGCTTCAACCTATGAGGATACACTCTCCTCCGTGATCTCTCTACAAGGATCAAATTGAAGATTGAGACCCAATATCCTCCTCATAGCTAGACTTGGGAGGGGTACAATTGCATCTCAAGGCCCCCTCAAGTCTTTGGGCCTTTTCTTTATCTTTTGATTTTATGCAAATGTGGAATATCAAAAGTATGCTTGAGATATGAACTTTATGCTCAACCATCATTTTTAGAAGTATACAATATTTGAAAAGAAAAGCATTCATCAGACACTATTATGTTAGGCCACCAAATATGGATGCAATGAAAAAAATTGGCTAGCTCGGTGGTGCACGTCATGAGTGTCATGAATGGCACAAGACATGGGGTTCATTGATTGAATTTTATCTTAAAGCACTCCTCTCACCCCTAATGAAAAAAGAGAATAATCTTCACTCTATCATGTGTTCTAAACTCTTTGAATGAATTAAATTAGAAGCCCACTTTAATTTTGTAGAGATTAATTGTTTTGCGAAGGGAAGAGAGGGAGAGTGTGTGTGTGTAATTTTGTGAAAATGTATTATTTTGTGAAAGCAGAGTTAGAGAGAGAGAGAGAGAGAGCGAGCGAGCGAGCGAGCGAGCGTGTGTGTGTGTGTGTGTGTGTGTGTGTGTGTGTGTGTGTGTGTGTGTGTGTGTGTGTGTGTGTGTGTGTGTGTGTGTGTGTGTGTGTGTGTGTGTGTGTGTGTGTGTGTGTGTGTGTGTGTGTGTGTGTGTGTGTGTGTGCACGCGCGCGCGCACACATGCATGCGTGCGTGCGTGTGTGTGTGAATATATGACAAGCATGGCATAGAGAGAGGGTCGGCATAGTCCTAGTAGGTCTACCTTCCCTCAAGCCAACATGATAGAAAGGATATGAGTTATCATCATCATCATCCATCGGATCATCATTCTTACTAGCAACATTTCTTCAAGTCTTAGTAGAGAGTTGATCTTGCAATCCATAGCTCCCCTTTGCATTCAATCAAATCTCAAGAAGTCAAAGGTGGAGTCATTATGGATGCAATACTTCAAAGATCCCCCGCAGTGGTGGGGTTTGAGACAATTGCAATAGCAAGGTAGTTTGCCCCAATATATCTAATAACTATGCATTCAACCTTTGCATCTAATTATGACATATTCAACCTCTACAAAACATGAAATCTTATGAGCTATCATAGAGACATGGCTTTTTCGCTCGCCCCAATACAACCCCAAACCAATGCAAGGTCTACAAATTTCAAGCACAAAGTGATAGGAAAGGCCTTGTGGTTGGTACAATCCAACCCGAGATTTTGAAGAGCTCAAAAAAAATGCATCAATGCTAACACTTGAATTGAGCAAAGCGAAGACTCAAGAGGAGAAAGGATCTCCTTTCTAGAGGAGACTTCTCATGTTGTGGGACTTTTGAAGGCTTGTGCAAAGAAAAATGATCTATTCAAGGGCACAAGTCTACACGAGGACATTCTCAAACAAGGGTTTATTGAAAGAAGCCCCTATGTTGCAAGCACTTTAATAACTATGTATGCTAAATGTGGGGCTCTTACAAAAGCACAACAAGTGTTTGATGAAGGTACTATTCATGATAGATTCTCTTGGACTACACTGATTGTAGGATATGTACAAAATGGCCATGACAATAAAGCTCTAAAATGCTTTGATGAGATGCGGCACAAGGGCCACTTTCCTATTTCAGTCACCCTTTACATGTGCATTGAAAGCTTATAATAGCGTAGCACCACTCAATAAGAGCAAACAAATTCAGAATGAGATTGTTAGATTAATGTTGTTAGAGAAATATGTTGTACTCGACAATGCTTTGGTGAACATGTGTGCTTGTGTGGTGCATTGGGAAAAGCACAAGGAGTGTTGGATGAGCTCCTCGTCCAAGATGTAGTCACTTGGAATGCACTAATTGCAGGATATGCATAGCATGGGAAAGGCAAAGAAGCAATGAAATGTTTTGATAAGATGTGACATGAGCGACACTCCCCCAACACTATAGATAGCCACCTTATTTGTGCCTTGAGCGTAGGAGCACTTGGCAAGGGTGAACAAATTTGTGATGAGATCACTAGACTCGAGTAGCAGCTAGGGAAAAATGATGTGCATGACAATGCTTTGGTGGCCCCAACTCTCTCTCTCCACAATAACTCACGCACACACACACACACACACACTCTCTCTCTCTCTCTCTCTCTCTCTCTCTCTCTCTCTCTCTCTCTCTCTCTCTCTCTCTCTCTCTCTCTCTCTCTCTCTCTCTCTTCAGACCGACAGCAAGGGAGGGTAGTCGTAGTAAATCCCCCTCCTTCTCACACCTAAGGGGGATTTTATAGTGGTATTGGGGGGGGGGATAGTATGGTATGGAGCCCCCCCTTATCCCCATCAGGGCTGCAAGTTGGATGGCCGCCATGTAGAGTATGGTGGAGGGAGAGAGAAGGGTTAGTCGATGCCTTCCCGCTCCACATCATCCCGTCCTCCCACAGTAGCCGTCGACTACCATTATAGCTCCCCCTCCATGTGCCATTCCATCTCGTCATCCCACGGCAGTCCCCCCCTCCGTTCGCCAGTTGGCAGCGTGAGTAAGGGGGCATTTATTTTTTTTTAAAGAAAGTTTTTGTTAATTTAAAAAGGGGGGTCATTTGGTAGGGGGAAAATATTACATCCTTCCCCCCTTAAGGAATCGAGATGTCCTCATCTCAAAAGGAATTGGGGGTATTGTTGGTTAAGGGTACTCTCGTCAATCCATGTGGCATCTTCTTCTAGAAAGTCCTTCTAGTGGATGAGGTACTCCTTGATGATTCTACTCCTCAATCTCTTTTCTTGAATGTCTAGGATTCTATCTAGCTAGAGCTCAAGAACTCATTGGCTTGGCATTACAACTTGTTGATCATTGAGTACATGGCTAAGATTGGATACATATTTCTTTAGTGGGCTAACATGAAATACATTGTGAACCTTTACGTTCTCAAGGAGTTGGAGTTTGCAGGCATTGGGCCCTAGGCACTTGAGGATCATGTAGGGTCCGTAATACCTTGGACTTAGTTTTTTAAATTCTCCCAATGATAAGGAACTCTTCTTGGGTCAAACTCGAATAAAAACCATATCTCCCTCATTGAAGAGTCGCTCTTGTCTATTTAGATCTACATAGGCTTTCTGCCTATCCTTAGCAGCTCTAATGTCTTGAGTGATGGCCTTGACCTGCTCATCCATTTCCTCGAGCATTTCCTTCAAAGCTTCTACCCTTAAAGTAAGATCTGAAAAGTTCAATGGAGTATGGCAATCATGCCCATACAATGCTTGAAAAGGTGTCATTTGAATGCTTTGTTAGTAGGAAGCATTATAGACTAACTCTATGAATGGTAGATATTGGATCCATTTCCTAGGTTCGCGACATCAATAAGCTCTAAGGATATCTTCAATGACTTGGTTGATCCTCTCCGTTTGGCCATCAGTCTGAGGGTGATATGATGTACTAAAATAGAGTTGAGTCCCAATGGCCCCGAATATCCCTCTCCAAAAGTGAGATGTGAAGAGGGAGTTACAGTCACTAGCAATCCTTTTAGGCAACCCATGGAGTCTGAATATCTCCTTGATGAATAATCTGGCAATATCTGAAGCTTTATAGTTTGTCTTGACTGAAACAAGGTGTGCAACCTTGGTGAGCATGTCTACTATAACCATAATTGAATTGTAGCCTCCTTGCAATGAAGGTAACCCAACAACAAAGTCCATGCTGATGAATTCCCACTTCATTTGGGGGATGTCAAGAGGTTGCAGCTTCCTAGGCATCTTTACATGTTATGCCTTAATGCGCTGGCAAGACAAACATTCTG
>NW_028229882.1:24244-53618 GCF_053477565.2 Lygodium microphyllum | reverse complement strand
GGTACTCTATGTGGATGATATGCTAATAGCAAGGAAAGCTCATGATAAGCTAGATACTCTTAAGGCTCAGCTCAAGAAGAGATTTGAGATGAAAGATCTGGGACAGGCCTCTCACATACTTGGTATGCACATTAGACGCGACAGGCATCAGGGACTCCCCTACTTGTCACAAAGGGAGTACATTCATAAAGTCCTTGAGCGCTTCCGCATGTAGGACGTAAAGCCTATTGGCTATCCATTGCCTTCTTATGTGAAGGTATCACAGGCTGATTGTCCACAGACAGATGAGCAAAGGGCCGAGATGGCCAAGATTCCCTATGCATCTGCAGCAGTGGGCAGTCTTATGTATGCCATGATCGCCACTCGTCCAGATATTGCCTTTGCAGTTGGTGTTGTGGCATGCTATATGGCTACACCTAGCAAGAAGCATTGGGATGCCATGAAGGGTATCATGAGATACCTGAAGGACACTGCAGATATGTGCATATGCTATGGTAGCCAGGATACAGGAGTCGTGGGGTACATAGACTCTGATTATGCAGGACATACAGATAGTAGGAAGTCCACTTTCAGCTATGTATTCACCTATGCTGGAAGTGCTATTTCTTGGATGTCCATGGTGCAGAAATGCACGGCCCTTTCTACTATAGAGGCTGAGTATGTTGCAGCCACTGAGGCTTGTAAGGAGGCCATTTGTTTGGGTCGTTTGGTTGCTGACCTTGGTGTTGATGCTATCCCTACACTGCATTTGGATTCTATGAGTGCTATTCAGTTAGCCAAGAATCTGGTCTTCCATGCAAAGACGAAACACATTGAGCTGAGGTATCACTTCATACATGGGGTCGTTGAGGACAAGTCTATTGATCTTGTCAAGATCTTTACTGAACAGAATCCTACAGATCTGCTCACGAAAAGCCTCTCTACAGAGCGCTTTGCCTTCCTTAGGAGGTTGATGGGCGTGGGATAAGATGATGTCTTTCCTCATCCTGTTGTACATGTGTACATGCTGTACTGTCTTTTTCTTTTTCTTTTCACTCCTTACTAGGGCAGATTCGTCTTTAAGTGGGAGGTTGTTGGGGGTAAAGGCGCCTCCGCCTAGCTGCCCATGTATTACTACACTGATAGTCACCACCACTGCGCACTGCAGGTGGCGAGCGCCCGTCTCACCGTCACTTTATTCTTTATTATTTTAGTGATAGTTTGAATAAAGGAAGGCCCGGTCACACATTGTGACTATTGGAGTTCCCATTTCTTGTCTCTCTCTTTCTTGCTCTTGCTCTCCCACCATAGCTCTTGAGTGCAAGCTTCGATCCTTCTTATCTTTCATTACAGAACAGTATAGAACAGGGATAGAGCAGATACAGAGCAAAGAAAAAGGCTCTACAGAAGGTTTACAGAGGATTACAGAAGGTCATCAGAGAACATCAAATCCTCATAACTCATACTAAAACCATTCCAAACTATCAAAATCTATTCAATAAACCCTAAAGTATCTGCTAGGTAGACATAAGGCATGAAAATATAGGACATCCAACTTTTGGGAATCAATGTTCACATTGACATTCATACAAAGATTTGGAACGGCCTTTTGATCATTGTGGGAATGCCTGTGCATATATGCTAGATATCGAGCAAAATGAGCTATCAATCTCACTAAAGGATCTAGAGATTGTGAATATTAGTGAGAAAATTGGAGGTAATTCTGGCATGCTTGACTAGCAGTTGTCCAATCCCCTGGAATTAATGGCCAGTTAATCTGTGGTCCTATGAGAGAATCAGTCAAGCTCCATCCTCTTCTTCTTGGAATCTGCTAATCAAATCCTTCGTACCCACTAACCAACTGAGGGGGTTGAGAAATAGAAGTGGTAGGAGATGGAAGAGGAATAAGTAAAAGAGGATGAAGAGATGGGTAGGCAAAATCATAAAATGAGGAATAAGCTAAAGAAGGAGTGGCTGAAAATTTAAGTGAATTAGTTAAGAAAGGTATCAATTGATAAGCAAGAAAAGTAGAAGGTATATGGATAGATGGAGAAGGGCATGGTGGAGAAGGGAAAAAGACTCGATCTTCGATGAAAAAACAATAGATAAATATGGGAATTTGAGGAAAACCCTGAGGTTGGAAAAGGAGAGGTAAGATAGCTGCTGAGTTGATTTGATAAAGGGAAAGATAAGTATCATAGCGATGAGCCATTTGTTGATAGTACAATAGACTAGAAGTAGAGGGACCTAAAACAGATCGTCTCTCGCAGGCATCAAGGAAGGATGAATCAAATGGATGGTTCTTGGAAAGATAAGCTAGGAGATCCACCCTCAGTTGGTTAGTGCTTTGCACATAAGTAGAAGCTTTATTCTGACATTGATTCAGGACCATAGAATCAATTATTGAATGCCATGAAATGTCAGGGCAAGTAGCCACTTTAGAAGAATAGCACTAGAACATGTCATCTATCCTCAACTCCAAATAGTTGACATACAAAGCAGCTTGTAAGACCACATCCCCCACATACCAAGCCAAATCTAACATCATTTAAATCAACAGATCACCTCGTAGATACATGTAAGACAGCAACATGGTATCCGTCGTCACAGAATCTTCAAAGACCATACGGACAACTTCTATCAACAAATCAGAAGACCAAGCCCCACTCCAACCATCCTCTAGAAGAGGGAGATCCATCATTGAAAGCTTCATATAGAAGGCCAACTTCTGCAATTGATAGTGGACAAAGAAGGAATGGTCCGGAGGAACATACTCCTAAAATTGCTTAAACGTAGACCATAACAAATCCATCCTGGACTACAATCTTTCCACTGTATCTTGAAACAATGGACATAATGTGGCCTGTCTCTGGAGAACTGCCAAGTCCTGCTGAGATATAGAAGGAATCATAGGAACATTGGGGCTTGGAGGAATTGACCGTGACTGTGTGAGTTGGTCCTGCAACTGCTTAATCTGGGAAGCTTGTGATTCCAATGTATTATGAGCAGTCTGCAAAGCTGACAGTTTCGTATCTAAAAGAGTCTTAAACTCTTGATCTTCTTTGGACATTTTCTCTTTCTCTTCCAAAACTCTAGTGACCTCTGACTGAGCTTCTGCTAATTGAATCTTCAAAGAAGATATTTGTTCCCTCTCAGTCTCAATCATTTGTGTCTACTGCTCCATCTACTTAAACAGATCTGCAAGAGTGTCTTTAGCAAAGGTTAACTTTGTGGTTGCCTTATGCATATGGTCTTTGGATTGCATCAATTCTTCATAGAAAGAAGCATATAACTGTTGAACACAAGCTGTCACACTGAGAGTTCAATAGAACTGTGGATGTCATTACAAAGGAATGGAATAGCATCTCTTGACACTAAACTATTCACTGAAGGGACTGATATTTCCAAAGAACCCTCTCTATGTGCCCTGAATAAATTGTTGCATGTGAGGTAGGCAAGGAGGTCACTGCCAGAAGTAGCAGAAACTGTGAATGAAGGAATGACTGGTGGAACTTTCTCTACTACACGCTTCAAGCGCTTCTGCTGAATGACCAATGGAGGAGGGGAATCAAGATCCTCTATATCAATAGGTTCTGAATCTTCTAAAGGTGGAGGGGGAAGGACTGGATCAGATAGAGGAGGGGCTTGCATACCATTCTTAAGGCCTGAATATATCAAGAAAGCATATAAATAGGAACCATAAGTGACATTTGTGACATCCCCTCTCGTCACTTTGATAAAATGTTGATTCATCTTCATAAGCAGGTAAGTACTCAAATTAATAGCAACCCCTTTTAACACCATCCTAGAAGCTGTGAAGAGTTCCTTGGACAAATAATGAGATGGTGTTTTGGCAGGCATAAACCTGTCTTGGAGGAATTGGAAGACTAACTTCCAAAGAGGATCAGTGATCATGGAAAAAGACACTTCTAAAGTGTTAATCACTTTTTTGACATCCAGAACCTCTTTGGTCTGCTTCTATAACAGCTTGAGAATCTCTTCATTGGAGAATAATTGTTTGGCTATAACAAAGGTTTCTCCTTCCTGGGGAAGAGACAAAGCCTTCCCTAACCCGTAGGGTGTCAATACCATGGAAGATCCACGAACCAAGCCCGATTTCTTACTGTATGATGCAAGAAACTCATCACACAGAGATGGATCGCCTGGAATCAATGGGAATGAAGCAGCCACAAAAGTTGCAAGTCCTACTTTCGCTATAGGCTCAAACGACAGTAGGGAAGAATAATCCCTATTGATCAACGGGACATACTGGATAGGAGGCGGAGCTTGAGGCGCCATTCAGATGGAAAACACACACACACCATAAACACAGACAATCACAAAGAATACCTACAAAACAACCAAATAGCTATCAAAAAGAAATCGATCAAAAGAAGTACACACATAGAGGTAACTAACCAATTTACTACCCCAAACAACCCACATCCTAGAAAAAATTCGGCATGACCTCTACACATATGCAACTGAAAACTTCATGCGATGCAACAAGCAGGTACCCAAGACCCTGTATCAGGCAAAAAAGAAAAAAAAACTACAAACTGCATCCGTAATCGTATCACATAAGCAAACCATAATACCTTAAAAATCTAATCAGGACCTAACCATAACTTTGACCAACAGTTTCAGCTTAAAGGACTTTACGTGCCCATCCCATGAAGCGTGTTTATTAAAAGGAAAAAAAAGTGCAATGAGGGGAAATGGTTTTAATGAAGGGTTCATTTTAAGAAATTATTAACAATGGGTGAAATTTTATTATGTTATAAACCTTAATAAGAAAACGGTGGTTCCTTCTTAAAATTTTAATTACAATTTATTAAGATGAAACGGTGCTTAAATGAAACCCAAACTTTGATACCCAGATTGGGGTCTCTAAATGCAAATTTATTAATTAGAAATTAATGGTGATGTGGAGCGCTTTTTTGCCAGTGTGTGCTTTTTTGTGACGGTTGGTTCATTTTTTATTAAAAATTAATGTGCCTCTGAAACGCACATAGCGCGTGCAATGTAAATGGCAGGTTGATTTTTAATTATTAGAAAAATGTGTGTTTAGCACGAGTGTGCGTGAAGAAGTAGGTGAACAAAGTTCATTTTAACAATTTATTGTGGTTAAGGGATGATCAAAATGAATGAATCATAAGGCGCACTGAGTAGTCCCAAAGGCAAGGAATCTAGTCAAAAAGTAAAAACCACTGACTTGAAAAAATAAAGCACCTTAGTGTATTTGTTTTACTTTTATTATTTATTATTTATTTTTTAAAATTTTAATTTAGGTGTGTTTGTATTTTGTAAATGTATTTTTTTTTTGTTTTTTTTAATGATTAAAATGGGATATATGACACGTGAATATATTGTGAAGTATAATTGATACCAGGAGGTATATTCCACACGGTGGATTCCGTGAGGTTTTGCGGTGGATTCCGTAAAATTTTATTACCGAGGCTCATACACAAAGTGGATTCTTTGTGCGAGAAGTCGATGGGGACGCCTATCCTTTTCGGGTGTTTTGTTAATTTTATGTGTACATGGGTGATTCCAACCACAAAATACGTATTTAAATTAATAAACATTTATGATTTTAGAGTGCGTACTCGTGATAAATTAAGGTTAGGATTGATTTCTAACCAATTTATTTATGTAGTTGAAGGCTGCTTGGTATTCACTTTTGTTGGTTTAATTATATTATTTTTCTAACAATTGTGAATGCTTCAGTTGATGTGCAGAGCAAGCATCAATGGCAGTGGGAAGCATTGGAGGATAGCGTGTATTCAAGTTATCGTCAATATTTTGATGGGCGCATATCTTAAGCATGGCGCCTATATTTTGTCGTGCTTATTTATCAAAGCACTTGATATTTATTTATTATTTTTGTATGTGCATGGGTGCACGATTTAAATATTTGTATTGGACATTGTATTTGGTTATGCTTGACTTTTTGGACACCTATTAGCTTTAATTCTTTATTGGCACAAAAGCAAACTCAAAAGCTAAAGCATGCTATTTTGTAATTTGGGTTATTATTTGAGCTTGAAGATGAATAATGTATGAAATACATGCTTTGTGGAGCGCTCACACAAGGCATGGGGGGAGATTGCACCCAATTGGTCTCTTGTTCATGTCATGCAAGCTTTCTGACGCTCACTACGCGCGCATACGACATCCGATCTGTGCACCAGTGGTATCAAAGCGAAGCTGAGATTGAGAGCTTCCAATCGCTTACCATCTTGCACGAAGACGGAGCTCCTGGAACGATTGAGCTCTACAGTCAGTTTTGTCGCAAACGATCGATACCAGCGTGTTCCTGGCAGTCAAGAACCCCCATCTGCACCCTCTGATCGCGAAGGACCAGCCTGTGTAGGCGGAGGACCATGTGGATATCTCCTTCTTCAAGTCGTCTTCATACAGTAAGCCTCCATAGCCAAAAATCTTAAAAGCTTTAACTCAAAGCTTAGTAAGCTTAATAATAAGCTTATTTAAAAGCTTATCTCTTCGAATTAACGTGTCTGTGGTGGCGGGAGTATGTTTTCACTGTCGTCGAATCCGTCGCCAACATCCTGACATCCTTGAAAATTGAATTGGTTCCTTAAAGCTTTTAAGTCTAAGCTTACTTACTCCTACAAGTCACCAAAGTCACAAGATTACTAAAGACTTACTCAACAACTACCTTAGCTACAGTTCACACCGACGCAGAAGCACAGAATCCGTCTATTGCTCTCTGGTAGACCCTGTTCACACTTGCAGACTTGCTGAACCAGTTTCAGCAAACGTAGAAGTGCATATACAGTTCATACGCAGTTTCTACGCAACATTATTCTTTTGGACGACGGTTGTGACAACGAATTCCGCATATGCAAAGGAGAAAGACTACAAAAGTCAAACAAAATATATAAGCCTTGTATACCCGCCTTTGAGCTACGCTCATCTCGCTAATAAGATTTCGAGAGTGTGAGGTCTTTTGGATTTTGCAGGATGACTGAACAAAACATGGACGATTTTATGGCTGAAGGTGATTTACCCGAACCAACGATGGAGCAAAAGTTGGATTTGATTATGATGCAACTCGAAGAAGAATGAAGAGCCCGACAAGCTTTCCAAGTTCAATTGGCCACTTTGCAATGATCTCTCACCAAGACCAAGATGGATCGCAACCCGAAGATCTTATATGATGTACCATCAATGTGACACTTGAAGCCCAATCCATCCACAAAGAAACAAAGATAAGTAAAAGAAACTTCAAATTTCGTACTTTCAATGGATCAAGAGATGGAAAGACTGTACTTGCATTTATCAGTCAATTTGATGATTACTTCCATGAAGAAACATATGCTGAGAAAGACAAAATTAAATGTGTCACTAACCATTTAGTTTATCGAGCATCATTATGGTGGACTATGGTCCACAAGAGCATTGATTGCCCCACTACATGGGAGACTTTCCAAAAGAAATTTTTGCAGAATTTTCTTCCTCCTCAGTTCCATGAAAAAGCTATCAAGCAATGGGATCTTCTACAACAAAGAGAACGTGAACCTATTTCCCAATACACTGAATGTTTTTGGAATTCCCTACTGCAACTACGCATGCTCGAAGATGTACGTGAAGCGACTCACAAATGCAAGTTTATGTCTAGCCTACTTGGACATTTCTATGCGGAAGTCAATATGTTCAAGGTAACAACCCTTGAAGATGCAATTTCCTTGGCTCATGACACTGAAGACAAGATTCGAGGAAGAGACACGTGACCACAACAATTTCCAACTAATGGTAACTATGGTTCCAAACAATTCAATTCAAAATTTCAAAGATTCAATCAAAGTCGTTTTCTTCCATCTTCATTCCATAAATCTTGGACACGACCACCTGCCTTGCCGTCAAACACCAATCCAAACCCTAAGCCATTCCACAGCCAAATCCCAACATTCCTAAACTTCCTGCCATTACCAACAATGTATCTAAAGCCAAATCCATAGTTTGTTACAAATGCCATCAACCTGGACATCTAGCAGCCAATTGTCAATCGAAAAAGCCACCTGTCCATATCAATTATCTTGGAGCAATCAAAGAAGAAGAACGTGAGGAAATGCTAGACTTTACGAAAGATGATGATGACATTGGTACTACTTCAGATACTTTGCCAAGTATGCCAACTCCCCATTCTTTATTAACAATGAAATGTTTTGTGCATGGTAAAGAAAAGACTATTTTACATGATGATGGGAGCACACATGACTGTATTTCTACAAAGTTAGTCAAAGAATTGAATTTACAAATTGTTTCTACACATTATCACATTAAAGCTCCATTCCCAGGCACGAGATATAATGGAACACAAGAGGTGCATAATTTAGAAATTAAAATTGGTAAATACACTGAACAAAGAAATTTCCTAGTTTTACCTTTGCAGTCTAGTGACATTATCTTAGGAATCCCTTGGCGTCATCAATATAATCCTAACATAGATTATTCTATGCATTCAATTAAAATTTATTTTCAAGGAAAACAAATCGCATTGCATGGTATGCATGCCTCCAATAATTTTCCACTGCTTACTCATACTCAGGCTAAATGTGCATTACGTAAAAGTAGCAAATCTTATTTAATATGGGTGAATGAACTTCAAGCTAAAGAAAAACAAATGCATCCTAGGCATACACAAGTTCTTGCCCAATTTCAAGATTGTTTTGCTGTTGATTTACCACCTAGATTACCACCATCACGTCCTGAAGATCACGAAATAGATTTAATTCTTGGAACACAACTACCATGTAAAGCACCATATAGACATAACCAAATTCAACAGAAAGAAATTCAAAATCAAATAGAAGAATTACTTAACATAGGATTAATTAGACCTAGTAGTTATCCATTTGGTGTACATGTTTTATTAGTAAAGAAGAAAAATAATACTTATCGCATGTGCATTGATTATCGTGCCCTAAATAAAATAACTGTTAAGAATAGATATCCAATTCCTAGGGTAGATGATCTTATGGATAAGCTACAAGGATCTGACATATTCAGTAAGATAGATCTTAAATCTGGCTATCATCAAGTAAGATTGGACAAATCTGATGGATTCCGTGAGGATTTGCGGTGGATTCCATAAAATTTTATTACTGGGGCTCATACACAAAGTGGATTCTTTGTGCGAGAAGTCGATGAGGATGCCTATCCTTTTCGGGCATTTTGTTAATTTTATGTGTACATGGGTGATTCCATAGCGAGTGATTCCACAAAATACATATTTAAATTAATGAACGTTTATGAGATTAGAGTGCGCACTCGTGATAAATTAAGGTTAGGATTGATTTCTAACCAATTTATTTATGTAGCTGAAGACTGCTAGGTATTCACTTTTGTTAGTTTAATTGTATTATTTTTCTAACAATTATGAATGCTTCAGTTGATGTGTAGAGCAAGCAGCGGTGGCAGTGGGAAGCATTGGAGGATAGCGTGTATTCAAGTTATCGTCAATATTTTGATGGGCGCGCATCTTAGACATGACGCCTATATTTTATCGTGTTTATTTATCAAAGCACTTGATATTTATTTATTATTTTTGTATGCGCATGGGCAACGATTTAAATATTTGTATTGGACATTGTATTTGGGTACGCCTGACTTTTTGGACGCCCATTAGCTTTAATTCTTTATTGGCACAAAAGTAAACTCAAAAGCTAAAGTATGCTATTTTGTAATTTAGGCTATTATTTGAGCTTGAAGATGAATAATATATGAAATACATGCTTTGTGGAGCGCTCACACAAGGTATGGGGAGAGATTGCATCCAATTGGTCTCTTGTTCATGTCGTGTAAGCTTTCTACATTGATTTGTGTGCAAAAAGTAGAGTTCTTTTGTTCTTGGAGACCTTCTAACGCTCACTATGTGCACATACGGCATCCGATCTGTGCACCAATAATGGTGAAAATTCAGCAAGCCAACAAGTGTAAACAATGTGTTTTAATTTATCCATGATTTTTCAGTTGATTTTTGGAATTTAAAATGAACTTTCATGAGGTGAAGTATTAAATTTAGGGTTTTGGCTTCAAATAATAGTTTAGCCATTTATGTAAGCATTTTCAATTGAGAAATTATTTACAAAAGGGGCAAGGGGGTTTATAAATTTTTTTGAATTTTTTTGGAAATATTTCTAAATTTTTACCATTTTTTAATGAATTTTGCTCATTTTACATGTATTTTTGAGGAAATTCGAAAGTTTTTGAATTTTTACAATTTATTTTCTTGAATTCCTACTTTAGAAAATAGTGCAAATCATTTCAACAACGTTGAATTTTTTTAAAAAAAAATTGTAATTTTTTGTATTTTAAATGAATTATAATGAATTCTTGAAGTTTTTTTATGTTTTATGTTTATTTTTATGTGTTTTTATATGTTTTTCAGGTTTTGAAATTAAAAAGCGGTACCCGAGCTGTGTGTGAACAACTCAAAATGACTGCGTGTGCACGGACAAGTCGAAAGCGCATCCTCGCGCGTGAACGCCCGCTAGCCACAATCATATACACACGCACACTACAAGAGAGACTGCACAGTGTGGGAACAGGGGAGGGAGAGGGGAGGTTTGCTGCGGGTGAAGAGGGTGGTGGGTGTGAAGGGGGGCTAGGGGAGGGGTAATCAGGGTTAGGTAGGGGTAGGGTTAGAGTAACCGTGGTTAGGTAGGGGATAGGGTGAGAGTAACCATGGTTAGGTAGGGGGTAGAGTTAGAGTAACCGTGGTTAGGTAGGGGGTAGAGTGGGGGTAACCGTGGTTAGGTAGGGGGTAGGGTTAGAGTAACCATGGTTAGATAGGGGGTAGGGTGAGAGTAACCATGGTTAGGTAGGGGTAGGGTTAGAGTAACCGTGGTGAGGTAGGGTGGAGGGCCCAAAGAGGAGTGGGCCAAATCTAGAAGGGGAGGTAAAATAGTGGGGGGAGGGGGTGCCCAAAGAAAAGGGTGGGCCAATTATGGTGGGGGGGCCCCAAAAAGAGGCGGGCAGGAAGGTGGGGAGGCCCACAGGAGGGGCGGCAAGGAGAGGAGGCAGGTGGTGGAGGAGAGGAAGGAGGCGGAAGGAGGGATGCAGGAGGGGCGAGGAGGCAGGTGGTAGAGGAGAGGGACGCAGGAGGGGTGAGGAGGAGGAGGCAGGTGGTGGGCATAGGCTAGGCGGCGCGGTGGGAGAGAGAAGAGGCGGAAGGTTTGGGGGGGGGGGGGGGGGGGGGGGCGCAGGAGGCAGAAGCCGTTGGGGGGGGGGGGGAGGAGGCGGAAGCCGTTGGGGGGCAAGTGCAGGCGGCGCAGTGGGAGAGGGAAGAGGCAGAAGAGCCGAGGGAGAGGGAGTAGGAGAACGTAGCAGTGGGAGAGTCAGCGGTGTGGAGGAGGGAGGGAAGGCAGCGAACGAGAGCGAGGGAGAAGACGAGCGACGAGGGGAGGGAGCGCGAACAGGTAAGGCGGTTTTTTGTGTTTTTTAAAAATTATGTGTGAGTTGTATTTTTATGTTTTTTGTATTTTCGTGTTTTTTTGTTTTTTGTTCATTTCAAAAAAAAAAATCTTTGCCTTTTTTTATTTTTTATTTTTTATTTTTTCTTTTTGTGTGTTTTGTTTTTTTTATTAGTTATGTTTTTTTTTTGTTGGTTGTGTTTTTTTATAAAAAAAATTTGATTGGTATTGGGGTTTTTTATTTTTATTTTTTAATTATTATGATTTTGTTGTTTTTTTTGTTTTTTGTTTTTTTGTTTTTTTAATTTATGTTTATTATGGTTAGGAAAAATGAGCGCGCCCTCGTCCCATGCACATGCACAGGGCGGGGGTAAAAAAATTTTGTATCGGTAGGATCAGACAGGGCGAGGACGGCGATGCGCGAGCCACAGATGCCATGGGGACGTCCCGAGGCACGTAAAACCAAAAACAAGCGTGTTTATGTGCGATATGAGAAACGCAACTACACAGCAAAAAGGGAGAAATTTTAATAAAACTCAAACCGCACGTTGAATCAAAAAACCGTAACAAGGAAACATGTGCCAAGAGAGCTCACCGAAACGCAGGGCAGAAAGAAGGAAAAATGTGCAAAATAATGTGCCCAACAACCCTATCATGGCAAAACACAGTTTCAATCAAGATAAGACACGTTCACATGGGAAAAACCCCACAAATAGACCCGAAAATGGACTCGAAAATTAATATGTGAAGAAACAATTGCCAGAACGAAGTGCGATAAATAGGAAAATTGTCTGGAAAAAAGGGATTCACATGCCTGGGACATCAAAACTCAGTTTGGGGGGAATTAGGAGGGATTCACATAGAAAAAACACAAAAAAGATACCTGAAAACACTTGAAAAAATTAATAACTAAAAATCCAACAGTCGAAAGAGGGGGGAGGAAAAGGAAAAAGTAGGGGAAAGTCTGGCAGGACACAACTGTAAAGTTAAACTGGAATTCCGATGCAAAGAGAGCATGTTCACATAGAAAAATGTTAAAAATAGGCACGAAAAGGGCCCGAAAACCCGCAAAAATGAATAACATATAAACCATGCATCGGAATGATAGGGAGTAAAAAGAAAAAATGTCAGGAGAAATGGGTAGGCAGGAATAGCACCTCAAATCAGTGTTCCGAAGCAATGAAGACGCGTTCACATGGAAAACCAACCAATTTATGGGAATTGCTTTAAAAATTAATAACTCAAGAACTGTCTGTAAGAACAAGGGTTGCTAAAAAGGAAAAATGGGTAGTTCAAAGGGACGAACACATCTGTAAGGTTGGTGTGATTCTCGGTGAACGTAGGATGTGTTCACATGGAAAATTTACAAAACAAAGGATAAAGGTAAATGGTCAAGAAATAGCCCTGAGGACAAGGTGAAATAGAACGGAGGAGTGGGGAAGGGACCCCATCAAGGTAAAATGAAGTCATGGCATAGATGCATGATCATAGCAGGGTATATGCATAGGGGTATGCAACATAGACACGCAGGGACGCGTCCCCACACTTAAAACCTTAACAGGATGGGTAAACCGAACAACAACGACCTAGTACCACACATTAGACAAAAATGTCCCCACACTTAAGACATGACTGTCATTGAGAAAGAGAAGGTGTAGGGTTAGAAAAACTTGGCCCATATTGCCGAGGAGTAATATCGACTATCAAGGTTGCGTTGTGTATCATTGTCGGCTGCAAGAGGTCCCCAAGGTGTCTTCACAGCACATTTCCTTCGTGATAGGGACCACACGACAGCACCCAGGGAGGCAGCTGGTTAAAGGAATCGCAGGAAATTTGTCGATGACGAGGGATATGGCACTCAACTCACAATCACTCAAATGGAATGAAAGAGCAGTCACTCACCCCATTACTAACATCACTCGAGGAAATAATGATGAAACCCAAAGCTCACACCCGATTTAGGAATCAACAAGGGAATGATGCAGAGAGAGTATCCCAGGGTGCACAGTTAATGGTGCATAAGTGCATCCAACCCCATCTGGCATAGGTGCAAGCAGGAAGGCCAGGGAGCCTTGTAGTGTAGTGTACAAAATAGAGTGATGTGTCCTGTGCTAATGGCAGAGACCCATCCCATGGGTGCATAGGGAAACAGAAACATACCTGACTCCAATGGTCATAACATCCCTCAATCCTCACCTCTCAATATTTGATTTGTCACACTCAGCCCACCCTCTATCTCACTCTCTGTTGAAAGATACAGAGGGTAGCCCATTCCTGAAACCCATTGATATAATCCTCACTGTCACTTGTGCAGAGGTTGTATGCCTTGTGCGCTTTTGATGCTGCAACTGTGCATCCTGCCCTGTGCCGGCATACAGTGCAAGAAGGAAGGCCAGGAAGCCTTATGTTGCAGTGCACAATAATAGATCGTGCATTGTGCATTGAGAGGCCCAACCCGTGCGTGCAACACTTCGTTCACACATCGCACCTCTCATTTGGTTTGAAGGAGAAGGTTGGTCACTCACCCCACCCTCTGTCTCACACTCACTGATAGATACAGAGGGCAGCCCATACTCACGTTCCCATCATGTTAGGATGAAAGCTCACATCATTCAAGGGGTTGGTGATGAAGATCATGTCAACGATTATTGTCATCAAGATATTGAAGATGAGGCGTACCCAGGGAGGCAGCCTATAAATCTCATACTTCAATGATTTGTAAGAAAGGTCGTTTGTTAAGAAGGACAGACGGACTGATATGGCAAAGACAGCGCACCAAGGGAGGTGGCTTCAAATTACTTGCTGTGGAAAGGTTCTGCTGGTGAGTCAGCTATCCTGAACTGTGGGGTGTTACCACCTTTTCCATAGTCAGCTTCCCGCCCAAGGGTGTTTCCACCTTTTCTTGGAACAAGGCCTATTATGACGGGGAATTTCTTCCTTTTCTCCTATAACAGTTGTGTTTGTTTGTTTTTCTCTTTTTTTCTTTTTCTTTTTTTTTGTTAAGAAAGAGAATGGTAGAAATACCATGTGTCAGGACCAACCTCACCATCATTGTTGGATCAGATAAGAAGAGAACAAGTTCGGGTTGAGATGTATCTGCGAGGGGTTAGCAGAACGAGACCGCCTCATAAGGAGAATCATAAGGGCTATCAGAAGCATGAAAAGAATGATAGTGCGGTGCCCAAAAGGGAGAGGGTAGGTTGATTGTGATTGTCAAGATTCCCAGGGAGGGAAGTACTTCTTCAGACAATAACCATTGAT
Source organism: Lygodium microphyllum (assembly GCF_053477565.2). Taxonomy (NCBI): domain Eukaryota; kingdom Viridiplantae; phylum Streptophyta; class Polypodiopsida; order Schizaeales; family Lygodiaceae; genus Lygodium; species Lygodium microphyllum. Next base: position 38,937 of record NW_028229882.1, on the reverse strand, counting down.
TAGGAAGGGATCATCAGAGGCATCAACGGTCTGCACTAGAACAGAGCCATTAAGATTGATAGCAAGTACCTTGTACAGGCCCATCCACCGTTGTTGAAGCTTGCCAAACCTCGAATCATAGGCCAAGACAAGATCACCTTCTTTGAACTCCTTGTGCTTGATGAAACTGTCATAATAGGCCTTGCATCGTGCTTGAGTGGTTTCCATGCACTGTAGAGTCATCCTTCAAATCTCATCCAAATATTCCAAGTGCAGAAGGTGGTGTTGTAGTGACTCATCATCTCCCAAGCATTCTTTAACTACCACTCGCAAAGAGAGCAATTCCAGTTCAACAGGGAAGACGGCTTCTATACCATACACTAGCTAGAAAGGGGTATGTCCTATAGCTGCCTTATGGGAGGTTCTATATGCCTAGAGGGCCTCTGTAAGTCGATTGTCCCAGTCGCAACGATGTGCAGCAATCTTCTTGTCAGGATCAAGCAAAGGATGTGATTGGTGACTTCAACTTGGCCATTGGCTCTAGGATAGTAGGGAGTAGACTTGCGATGGCAGATCTTATATAGCTCCGTCAGCTCCTCCATAATTTTGTTAAGGAAATGAGTACCTTTGTCACTTACCAGCTTGAGGGGACTACCAAAACGGGTGATAATATTCTCGTACATGAATAGGGCTATGTTGTTACCATCGTCCCGCTTCAAGGCTTTAGCTTCACATCACTTTGTGACATAATCCCTACATACTAAGATGTATCCGTTCTGCTTCCGTCTAGTGGGTGGATCAATGTGACCCACAAAATCAATCCCCCACTTCTCGAACAACTTTAGAGGAAGAATAGGTTGTAGTGGCATGGCACTTGTTTTGGTGGGTTTCCCCATTCACTAACAAGCATTACATCTCTTGCAGTAGTCATGTGCATCCTTATGGAGGGTCGGCCAACAATATCCTGCTACTAACAGAGCCTTCCTGACTATCGCTTCTCTTGCGAAGTATCCACCACATGGTTCGTCATGGCATGCTTTCAATACTATGCCGATTTCATCCCCTGCAACACATCTTCGTAGCACTTCATCTTTGCCTCTCTTGTACAGTGCACCGCCTGGCAAGGTGTAGGGGGCTAATTCTAACAGAAGCTTCTTCTTCTCATGGCTTGAGATGCCAGGAGAATACTGTTGAGTTGCCAGGAGGTTGGCTATGTTTGCATACCAGGGAGTAACTGTTTCAACTAGAAACAAGGAAGCATCAGGAAGGTCTGGATTATCCTATTCCTCTTCTTCTGTTTGAGGGATCCGTGATAGATGATCGGCTAGGACATGGAAATAGCCAGGCTTAGTGACCACTTCAAAATCAAACTCCTAGAATAGGAGTAACCATCTCATCAGTCGCCCTTTAACATCTGCTTTGTTCATCAGGAAGGACAGGGCTTCATGATCCACGTAGAACTTGACAATAGGTAGTGTCAAAATTTCTCTAGTGCAAACACCATTGCTAAGCATTCAAGCTCTGTCACTGTGTAGTTCTGTTCCCTATCAGTGATCTTTCGGCTTGCATAATAAATTGGTTGATCTAATTTAGAGGGGCCCTTTTGACATAGGATAGCACCTAGCCCTTCAAAACTGATGCATCTGTGTACACATGGAACTCCTTCGTCCAATCAGGAGGCTACAAGATAGGTGCTTGCTCAAGGCACTATTTCAAGGTATTAAAGGCTTCTTCACAGTCATCAATCCAAAGGAAATCAGCATCTTTCCTTAGGATCTTATGCAGAGGAGTTGTCTTGGTTGCAAAATGTGCTATAAATCTTCTGTAGTAACCCACATGACCAAGAAATCCTCTCAATTGCTTGAGATTTGTTGGTGTTGTTAAGGCAGTAATCTTTTCAATCTTTGCCGAATCTGTTGCAATCCCTTGTGCAGAGACAATATGGCCCAAAAGAACTCCTGAGGAGACTCCAAAGACACATTTGTCGAGGTTGAGAGAAATCCCATACTCTCTGCATCTGTCAAAACATTGCTCTAGGTGTCCCCAATACTCACGAATCAAGCTATAGACATAAAAATCATCAAGATATACCTCAATAAAATCATGCAAATGATTTTGGAAGGGAGCCATCATTACTCGTTGGAAGGTGGCAGGAGCATTATAGAGCCCATATGGCATCAATCTATAGGCATAGGTCCCCCATTCTGTGGTGAAGGTTATTTTGGATTGATCCTCTTTTGCAATTTCAACTTGGTTATATCCGCTGAATCCATCCAAGAGGGAATATAGCTCATGGCCTGCCACTATGTCCAACTGTTGGTATGTAAAAGGGATAGGGAAATGATCCTTCTTCGTCTTCGAATTGAGCTTTCGAAAGTCCACACATATTCAAATTTTCCCATTCTTCTTGGGTACAACCACAATGGGCAAAACCCATTCATTGTTAGCCACGGGATAAATGAACTCGGCTTCAAGAAGTTTCAATAATTCAGCCTTCACTAGTGCAGAATAATTAAGATTCATACATCTTTATCTTTGCTTTATAGGCATACAATGGGATCAATCCCCTTTAGATCTTTATATGACCAAGCAAACACGTCTAAGTTCTCCTTTAATAAGTCTCGCAGGACCACTAATTCTTCTTTTGGAAGATTGAGACCCACTTTCAGGTGACGTTCAATACCATCAGTATCCAGGAATGTTGCTTGTCTTTCACCTTACACTTCGCGGATAAATATCTCACGGATGGCTTCTGGATAAAGGTCTGACTCTTTCAAGGAAGTAGTGTCCTTGTTTGATGTTCCACTGGAATCAATGTCCTCCTTCTAAACAGATGACTCATTTGTCTCTTGAGATTGCTAGAAGGGTATCAGAGCTTTGTTTGCTTCTGTGCGAGTGGTAATTTCTTTTGGACTTAGGGATTCATCTTTAGAGGATGCGTCCAAGAATGTCATATATCACAGACCTTCTAGAGGCCGTGGCTCTAAGGGCTTTGGCTTCAGTTGACAAGGGGCATCATCATCATCTGTTGACAAGGGGCTTTGGCTTCTATTGACAACGGGCATCATCATCATCTTTTCTCTAGACTGAACAGTCAGGTCGACAGGAGCTTAATTTTTATGCTTTTAATCCATTTCTTATACAGATTCTGCATACTTTGTCGTCCATTGGTCAACCCAAATGGAACCATTGTCATTCCATCCAACACGCTGAGATCTTTGACCTTTGAGGCCTCTGTAGGGACAACAACAAGATCATCCGCTATCAGAGAAAATTCTTCATATGCACTTTCATAACCTGCTTCATTTTCTTTCTCATCATTTTCATCCTCTTCCTCTGGAGGCTTTGTCTGCTTCTATAGAGGCTGTGTAGGAGAAGAACATATCTTTTGCCTCTACATCTGCTTCTGTCTTTGTTTTTGCTCTGTCTCTATTATGCATCTGCTCTGTCTCTGTATCTGTTACTACTTCTATGATTGTCTGTCTCTGTTACTACTTCTATGATTGTCTCTGTATTTGTTACTGCTCTGTATATGTTCTATCTCTGTTATGTCTCTGTGACTGTCATGTAACAGGGAGAACAGCACATCCATGCTTCTATTTCACTGTCAGAGGTGATTTCAAAAGTCAATTTGATTTGAGATAGGAGGTATTCTCCCATGGACAAGGACTTTGCTTCCCTTGGCAGTTGGCTTACAGTGCCCACTATTAGGGACTGTGCCTCTGCTTTCTTGGGAAAGATCTGTTTAAGAACCTCTTCATCTCCTGATGTACCATCTGTTACCTCGTTGGAGGAGTCAGTTATGACTTCAATGGATGTGGATCCATTACCTTTTTGCGATCCATACAATTTCAACACCACTTTGTTGGGTCCTCTGCCTAGGGTTAGGGTTCCTTTGAACCAGTCCGTCCTGGCTCTTGCTTCAAAAAGCCAAGGTCTTTCCAATAGAAGAGGTTAGGAGGTCCCATAAGAATTTGGTTTGACTACCAAATATGTCAGCCAATAATCTTTTCCTGCAAGGGTTGTTTTTATGTATGGGAGGATTCCCAATGGTTTAATTCTGCTTTGATCTGCCAATCTGATAAGCCACTATGTAGGTTGAATTCCTTGCAACCTTAAGTTCTTCATTATCACATCCGTCATTATGTTTACTGATGAGCCTCCATCAATCAATGCATCTGGAGCAAAAAGAGGGTTCATCCTTGCTACTCATTTGAACATGATCTGTACTCACTTGTCTTGGTTTTTTTAAATTGACCATTGAATTGCCCATGAAAGGTCTTGATAATTAGCACATGTGAAATTAGCTTCAAATGTCATGAAAATTGATCATATACAAAGTAAATTTCACCATAAACAATGGAATATTGATTCCATAGACACACAAATGAGATCATGGAAGGAATAGAGGCCTTCTAAGGTTTTAACCCATAGACACAAAATGTCATGATAGTGCATATACAAAGCCATCCCAACACTCAAAATAGCTCCATATGTGCTATAGGGTGCAGGGTACATTTATTCCATCACTGAAGACCAGGGCAACATTCAAGCTTGGCAAGCATGAGAATATTCCTTTTTTGAAGTATTTGAGGAATAAAAATTTCCATGAAAATATAAAAACACTTATACTAGAGCATCAAAAAATGATTCAATCCCTACAGTGCATAGGGAGCCATTTTGGCACTCTCAAAATGATTGCATGAGCACCATAGCATCAGGGTTACAAATTTACTTAATCATTAAAGATTATTGTAGTGTTAAAGCTTGATAATCATGATAATATTTATTTTTAAATACCTCATGAACAAAATGTACAATAAGAATTAAAAAATGTAACAATTTTTGTGTTGGAAATCACAAGATTCAATTAGTGGATACATTGATAGTCATTGCTTTGCACCACTACTAAAGGAGCACCACTAGGTCCATTGAGTCAGAGACTTCATAATGTGTTATTTCATGACATAGAATGCTTATGTGCCTAAGGAAGATGTATCATAAGTGCTAGACAGCCCAAGTTTTGACAAACTTTAAATCCTCACATGGCAATCTATCTCAAATATTCATCTAGTTTGTTTGACTTGAGTGCAATTTAAGCTTGGACCTACTACACTATACCGAACACAAACTTGCATCATGGGATCATTTGGATAGGACCCATGCCAAATGCAAGCCTTTTCCAACTTCTTCATATGATTTACATGGTTCCTACATTAATTTAAAATTTGCAAAGTACCATATACCTCATCAATGTGATCAGGGTTAGAATGGAGTTTATGCACCATTCCATAGCTTAGAAGTCTCCTTGGTCCCATCATCACCAACAAATAAGGTTATCCTAGGATTATGTTTCCATTAGAACTTGTCAAACTATCTCTTAGTCAGTGTCTATATTTGTTGGGCCTTAGTGCATGTGTTTATATTTGCAATCTTTCAACTTTCATGTTTATTTTGACACAAAGAGTCAAATCGGAAATTTAGGTCTAAAAGCAACAAGTGACTGAAGTGATAGATGCACTTGCATATGTGCATCACAATTCTTTTGATGATCATAGCTATTTGTTTATGTTGGAGTCACTACAAGATGATGCATTCCTTTGATCCTTTGTATGATTTATAAAATGAAGATTAAAAATGGCTTCATCCTTTACCTTGATTGGAGTGGCCTCAAAAAGCTAATACACTATCAAAGTAGAGACCAAATTCTACTTGCATACTATGGTGATATCTTTTGTAAAAAAAGCCACCCTGTCAACTATGAGAATGACAATACACAACAACTTGGAACATAAATTTTTGAATACATGTAAGTATATATGCTCCATTACACCTTACAATTAGTAGAGCATAATAAATTGAATTAGACCCATGGTGCACAAGGAGCCATTTCGACACTCTCAAAATGGCTCCATGTGCATTATAGACTCTGGGTTAGAAAATGACTCACAAATGGCTTTGTAGTGTATGGATCCTACTCAAATGTGTTGAAGGACTTATCATCATGGTGTCATTCAAGTGAAAGGACTTCAAAGAAGGCAAATATTTTCATGATAAGCTCCAACAACATTGGTTGGATACTACAAAGTGTTCAAAGTCAACCCTAATGGCTCAATCAAGGTTTAACTACTGGCATGACTTTGGAACTGGTTGGGTCCTACAATGTGTTCAAAGTCAACCCTAATGTCTCAATTAATGTTCAACCAGTGGCGTGACTTTGGAATTGGGTGACAAAGTAGTAGTCTTTTATTTTATAAATTACAAAAGTATCTCTTGAGAATGTGCAAGAGTACTTAGGGTGGTTTGATGGACCATTTAATTATGATAATAAGCCGACCTAGACATATCCATGTAGGATTTTGTACATCAATGACAAATATAGGAGGTATCATGCTTAAAGTGTGCTTAACACAAAAATCATGTAAAAATAAATGTTCAATTATATACTAGTAAGTTGTATATGTGAAAAAAAAGCTATTTTGTGAATGGACACATATTTGTAGAAATGTGTAATGTGTCCCCCTGTCCACTTGTGGGACACGTCTTAGCAGCCCATCGGGAAAAGAGTCCAGAAAGCACCGCTCGGCACTCCCACGGAATGTCATGGGGTTTGCAATCTAGGTCTTCCCAAGTCTGCCACGAAGCGGAAGCATTCCGGCCGTTCCCACTTACGATCAACCTGAATCAGGGTTTCCCTAATGGTCAAGTTCCTTGGAAGTAACTAGCGTCGAACTACTTTACACAGTAATGTCAGGGTCGAAGCAGATTCATGCTACACTTGGTTCAAGGAGAATGGGAAACGAGAGGGATGCAAAGCTCGACCTTTTCTCCCATAAGGCATAGTCCCATGCCGTTCCCCTAAAATAGCATAAATCGGGACTCTAGTACTCTAGATTCTAGGTCAACGTTCCTTGCTGTCAAATTCCTTCGAGAAAATTTCCTGGCCAACTGGGACCACCCTTCCGTAGGACAGACCCATGGTCACATCCACCGCATTTTCCTCAAGGCTGCTTTAGTTATCTAATTATCTACCACATTTAGTTTGACACGCAAAAACAGCTTCCTTATTAGCCAATTAATCACCGATTCCTTCGTGAAATCTTAGCACTGACATAGAAAAACAATGTCAAGCAAGTTCCTTTTCAACAATTGATCTTATTTATCAATCTTTGGAATACATTATATAATCCAGCCCGAAGGCTATTCCATAATCTGCCCAAAGGCAATTCCAGCAATCCTCAGGGATCACTATTCCAAGTTTCCACCCATAGACTAGTATGGGGGCCTCGAGATCCAATCTCAGTCACGTCCACCTCTTGTGCAAGACCCGGAGGCAAGGGATTTACGGCCAGAGCCCCCCCTGGCACCCAAACATCCTCCTGCTCCAAGTTGCACCTACAAAGAGACCTCTCGTGGTGGGTTCGGTCCACATACCCGGCGCGGCTAACAACCCCCTTGGATAGGGTCAGGCAGACAGTCAGGGGTAACTGATGCTGCCTCTCCCTCTAGGCCTTCAACCTAAAGCATTAATTATTTTTCCAGCTTTAGCTCATTGAGCAAAGAAGTACAAACAATGCTCCTAACTGTACAAACACAACCAATCCATTGGTTGTTTGTTTGGCCAACTGCTAAGGTATAATTCCTTCTCTTCGAATGCATCCACCATTCGATCTGGGATCAGTTGCGACTTGGCAAGATCCCCAAGGGTTTCGTTGCTTGTTTACCCTTTTATCCTTGGGTTATGTTGAGATGACAAGCTTAACACATGCAGACATTGATGATGGACCGCCTGGTTAGATGGGTCCACACATCTACACTTAGCATGTCGGTGGTCATTATGACTCTCACATGGACACTGGCTCATTACTTATTATATTCAGATTGTTACACCTATTTACAGCTGGCATAGTTATAGCGCCAGTCGACTAGTGTAGTCGGTTATGCATTGTTTGACTTAATAGGTCACTTTCCTTTATGTTGTATCTTATCTATACTTTGTGTAAATTGTAAAGTGCATGGAAGAAGAAGAAAAAACCAGCAAGAAAACGTTTTGGCCTCTATCTCTCTTCTTGTCTCTTGAGTGAGCTTCTCCTTGTGCATTCTGTGTATGTTCGATGCAGTATTTTGTGCAAATCCCCCCACCACGCGATTCTTGACATGGTATCAGAGCCGCACCACTGAGAGAGGCTGAAGTGAAGGAGAAGAAGCAAGGTTTGAACAAGCAAGCAATAGGTAAGAAGCTCTCCCATTCTTCCACTCTCTCTCTTTGATAGTGCCTGTGGAGGCACCGGAAAGATTGTGGATAGCAGTTCGACGTATCCTGCAATTTCAGCTGTGTTTGTCGTATATAGGTGCACATGTTACAAATTTCAGATCTGTAAGTTTAAAGTGTTTACCAGTTAATAAACACAAGGTTTATCTACAAACTGGTTGCAGATTGCATGTATTGTTGAGCAGACAGTGAAAAAGGCTGTATGGTGTATTGCTGTGCACTATAGGTCGAGGGTTGCATAAGATTTGCTTGCTGTTTGGTATTAGTTTTGTGATAATGGCAGAGAATAGTGGAAATCCCATTATTGAGAAGCTCGACAAGAACAACTACCCTTCATGGAAGAACAACTACCCTTCATGGCAGAGAATAGTGGAAATCCCATTATTGAGAAGCTCGACAAAAACAACTACCCTTCATGGAAGTTCCGTGTGACGAACTTCCTTATTGGAAAGGGCCTTTATGAATTTGTTTCAGGTGAAGAAAAGGAGCCACAGCTGGGTATCCCTCTGACTGCAGATGAGTTAAAAGCATGGAAAGAGTGGAATGTGAAATATAAAAAGGTGATGTATTGGCTATCTGCAGTAATTGATAATACTATGCTGGGACATATTAGGAATGTAGAAACTTCACATGCAGCTTGGGCAATTTTTGAGAGCATGTTTTCAGTAAATACAAAGGCATGAAAGATTCAACTCAAGCAAGAGTTGAATGCCTTGAAGAAAGGAAAAATATCTGTCAATGAGTATGTGTTGAAGCTAAGGAGCATTGCATATGCCTTAGCAGCGATTGATGCAATGCCAGATGATGATGATTTGGTTTCATCCGCTCTAAGTGGCCTTAACAATGAGAAGGCATGGAAATCATTTGTTACTTCAGTATATATACGGAAGCCATTTCCAGATTTTGATGAGCTGATCTCTCTCATGATTACTGAAGAGATCAATATGCAGGGTGATTCATGTGAAAGAAATGGTGAACATGTCCAAGCATTTTACTCGAGTTCAGGAAGGGGACATGCAAGATCCTCTTCGAGAGGCCGTGGTATAGGACATGTTGGCGATAACCAGCAAAACAGGTTCAATCAATAGTTTGGTGAAATGCAGGTTTTTGGAGGCAGAGGAAACTTTAGAGGCAGGGGGAGCTCTAGAGGAAGAGGTGAATGGCAGAATAGAGGTTCTAACAACTATGATATTGTGTGTCACTATTGTGGCAAAATAGGTCAATAGTTTGGTGAAATGCAGGTTTCTGGAGGCAGAGGAAACTTTAGAGGCAGGGGGAGCTCTAGAGGAAGAGGTGGATGGTAGAATAGAGGTTCTAACAACTCTAGTATTGTGTGTCACTACTGTGGCAAAACAGGTCATATTGCAGCCCAATGTTATGCTAATAAAGATGATATTCGTAGTGGTAAGTTGCAGCAAGGAAACTATGCATCGTCTTCATGACAGAATAAAGATAAAAATGAACGTTTGTTTGTTATGCAGCATCTGCTGAATGTTGTTACAAGAAAGCGAACACATGATGATGTTTGGTATGTTGATTCACGTGCATCCAATCATATGACCAGCCATACAGAATGGTTTGGAGAGATGCAAAATTTGCAAAATGCATGTTATGTGCAGACAAGTGATCATTCATGCCACCCAATTTCACACATTGAAAAAGTTTCCTTGTCCTTGCATGATGGTAAGACAAAGAGTCTTTCAAATGTATTACATGTGCCATCTATTACAAAGAACTTGGTGTCAGTTGGTCAGATGGTAGAGTAAGGGCTGCAAGTCAGATTTAATGCAAAGGGCTACTTTGTAGAAAACTTCAATGATAAGTGTAGGTTGGTTGCAAAGGGAAGTAGAGTTGGACATATGTTTACTCTGGATGCTGGAATTCCTACTATGAATGCTGCTATGTACACTAAAGGAAAAGGTGTTGTTGCAGATATTGAAATTTGGCACAAACACATTGGACATGCAAATGTATAAAGGTTGAAATTAATGCAGTCCAAAGGGTTGGCCTACATTTAGAATTGCAGAATTTCATAAGGTATGCGAAGCATGTCAGTTTGGTAAGCAGGCAAGACAACCCTTTTCACATGATAGAGATGTAAGCAGAAATATCCTTGATGTTGTGCATACAGATATTTGGGGGCCTACACAAAATGTATCTCTTGGAGGCAGTTCATACTTTGTCACATTCATTGATGATTGTTCTAGAAAGCTGTGGGTATATTTTATGAAGGAAAAGAGTGAAGCGTTTGAGCACTTTAGAACTTTCAAGGCTGCAGTTGAAAGAGAAACAGGCTTGAAAGTAAAGTGCTTGAGGTTAGATGGAGGGGGAGAGTACCTCTCGAATGAGTTCAGTGATTTTCTAAGGTCTCATGGGATAAAGAGACAGTTCACATGTAGATATACCCCACAGCAAAATGGGATTGCAGAAAGAAAAAACAAGCATATTGCAGAAGTTTCACGCGCCTTGATGGCTGAAAAGAATATGCTTAAGCATTTTTTGTCTGAGGTTGTTCATACTGCTGTTTATATTATGAACAAAACTCCCACAGCTGCAGTTCATGGTATGACCCCCGAAGAATGTTTTACAGGTAAGAAGCCTAATGTCTCACACTTGAAAGTGTTTAGCTATATTGCATATGTTCATGTGCCAGATGATTTGTGGAAGAAACTGGATCCAAAGGCTAAAAAGTGTGTATTTATTGGATACTCTTTAGAGCAAAAAGGATATCCTTGTTATAACCTTGTCACATGTAAGTTCAGAGTGAGCAGGGATGTCATCTTTGATGAAATGAGTAGTTGGTATGCATCGAGTGGTGATGCATTGGATAATGATGATGATCATGACACTCATGTGCAGGCTGAAAAGCAAGAATCACATACTCTTAGTGGACCAAAGATATCATCTGGTAGTCCTTGGTCTGGGAGACTAAGAAGTAGCTCTACATCTTCAGGTGCATCTAGTAGCACTACAAGTAAAGACAAAGGAAAGAATAAAGTGTTAGATGGCATTCATGTAGTTCTTGATGGAGACTCCAGTGGCTTAGAGAGCTTGGATGATGAGCTTGGCATTCCTTCAGTGAGGACTCCAGGTGTGCAGAAAGCATGCGTCAATGCAAAGACTCCATTGAGTGATCCAGTGGTACGCAGGTCTAGCAGGGTGAGATACCCTGTTAACAAATTTGGTTTTGAAGGTTATGCATCTCACCATTATGCTTATATGGTGAAAGTGATTGAGGATGTTGAGCCCACATGTTTTGAGGAGGTTGTTGGTCATGCTCATTGGGATGCAGCAATGGATGAGGAGATGGCTGCATTAGAGGCCAATAAGACTTGGGATCTAGTATCATTGCCGAAGGGCAAGAAAGCTATTGGATGTAAGTGGGTTTATAAAATCAAGCACAATGCAGATGGTTCTATTAGTAGCTACAAAGCTAGGCTGGTTGCAAAAGGCTATGCCTAGATATATGTCATAGATTATAAAGAAACCTTTAGTCCAGTTGCTAGGATGGCAACTGTCAAATGTGTGATTGCTTTGGCAGTAGCCAAAGGTTGGAGATTGCAGCAAATAGATATGAAGAATGCCTTCTTGCATGGTGATTTGCAGGAAGAAGTGTATATGGATCAGCCAGCAGGTTATGAAGATTTAGAGCATCCCACATATGTGTGCAAGTTGAAGAAGGCGCTCTATGGGCTCAAGCAAACACCTAGAGCATGGTTTCACATGATCAGAGAGTATCTTGTCAATATTGGCTTTTATGTTTCTGATGTTGATCACTCACTTTATGTGAGAAAGGGAGATGCAAGTTTGGTCATCATAGTCATCTATGTGGATGACTTGATTATTACAGGTGATAGTGGTAGTGGGATTGCTGAAGTCAAGGACTTTTTAAAGAAGAAGTTTGAGATGAAGGATTTAGGTGAGCTAAGGTACTTCCTTGGCATTGAGGTGATTAGATGTGATGATGGTGTATGGCTATCCCAAAGACAGTATGGCTTGGATATGTTGTCCAAGTATGGTATGACAACATGCAAACCACTTTCAATCCCGTTGGAGCAGAATGTAAAGCTGAGTGCTGATGTTGGGGATGCGATAGAAGACCCTACTATATTCAGGAGGATAGTGGGGAGTTTGATCTACATGACCATTACAAGGTCAGACTTGAGTTACGTTGTTGGTCTTGTGAGTCAGTTTATGCAAGTACCTAGAAAGCCACATTTGGATACAATCAGACGCATATTGAGATATGTGAAGTCCACACTATATTATGGACTTTTCTATGAGGCAGGTACAGATGTACAGGTATTTGGATACACAGATGCAGATTGGGCTGGTAGTATGTCTGATAGAAGATCTACCAGCGGATACATGTTCTCTCTTGGTAGTGCAGCAGTTACTTGGAGCAGCAAAAAGCAATCTACAGTTGCTTTGTCGAGTATAGAGGCTGAGTATAGAGGTGCTATTGCTGTAGCATGTGAGGTAGTATGACTGTAAAAGTTATTGGCTGATTTAGATGTGCAGGTGGAAGGTCCAGTTGTCATTTATTGTGACAACATGAGCAGTATACAGTTGGCTAAGAACCCTGTGTTCCATGCCCGGACAAAACATATTGAGGTACACTACCACTTTGTGAGAGAGAATGTACTAGTAGGAGAGATTGACTTAGTGTGTGTCAGCACACAGGATCAGATAGCTGACATCTTCATGAAGGCATTGGGTACAGAGAAGCTTCAAAAGTTTCAAAGCTTACTTGGAGTTGCAGAGATGCAGTTGAGCTTGAGGGGGAGTGTTGAGATGACAAGCTTAACACATGCGGACATTGATGATGGACTGCCTGGTTAGATGGGTCTACATGTCTACACTTAGCATGTCGATGGTCATTATGACTCTCACATGGACACTGACTCATTACTTATTATATTCAGGTTGTTACACCTATTTACAACTAGTATAGTTATAGCGCCAGTCGACTAGTGTAGTCGGCTATGCATTGTTTGACTTAGTAGGCCACTTTCCTTCATGTTGTATCTTGTCTATACTTTGTGTACATTGTAAAGTATGTGGAAGAAGAAGAAAAAACCAGCAAGAAAACGTTTTCGCCTCCATCTCTCTTCTTGTCTCTTGAGTGAGCTTCTCCTTGTGCATTCTGTGTGTGTTCGGCACAGCATCTTGAGCAAATCCCCCCACCACACGATTCTTGACAGGTTGGGGTTTATACCCTATTAACCCAAATTAACAAACACCTTAGGTTCCTTAAACTAAGACAATAAATCCTGGGCAACCTTGTCGCTCTAACTTGATTTGTCAATTGCTTGCTAGGCAATTCATAGTTACCCTAACTTGGCAACTCGGCCTCACAGAAGGGTGATGTAACAAGATGATTACTCATCCTCTTGCAAATTAAACTTGTACTTAGAACCTGCTAACCTTGTTCTAAGGAGTGGAAAATCTATCTTGTGATTTAAATACAAAGCCATGCAACTCCTTGGTCAAGAAATACGTTTGATCAAGATGTAGGGTTTGGGATATCCTCTTGAACCAACCCAACCCTAGCCTTACTAGGCCGATAACATTTGGCCCTAGGGTTTCTAAATACAAACGGAAGTCTAGTATTTGGTCAATTGATCCTTAGGGTAAAACCCTAGATTGTTGTTGCATGTGTGTTTAGCTAACCCTAACATTCCATGAATGTGGGTAGGATCTTTGGGATTGGAAGTCTTGACTTGGCATCCCAAGTGCGATACTAGGCAGAATTTTTAACGTACTAAACCCCACCTAGCACTTTGAGGTGTTCATCATACCAACTATTTATGCTTTTATGAATCCCTTGAGGGTTACGCCATTACAAGCAATTTACCTAAATCGATCTAATTGTCTTGCGACAAGTGGTGATCTTTCCTTAGAAATGCAAATACTTTTCCTAAAAAGATGTAAATCATTTCAAGTTACAACATTCCATGTAAGTATGCAATTCATAGACTTTTTCCTTCTATGCAACTATAAGGTTTACAATGACCATTTCTTTCCCTTGCCTAGACTATAATGATTGACAATTTAGGGCTAACTCGTATAAAAACCTACATTGACGCAACGAAATCAAAGCTTAATATTTTCAATAAAGATGCATTCATAATTTGACAAGAGATCTCCATGCATGAGCATCCTTTAGCACCTAACCTGACTTAAAATGCAAGCATCCTCACGTGCAACTGGCAAAGTTCATAGTTTCCTTTCCATGCATTGCAATTCTTTGGACAACATTCAATGGGTATCTAAGATTATCCTCTATACGAATCACGTCCATGAATTTAAATCATAAGTGCTACATGCGACAAAAGCTCTATCCTTCTTAGCACAATATCCTCTTCTAATTCGTGCATTATACATTCAAGAAGATTTCAACTACCCTTGTTGATGGGAGTGCGAGCAATTTCAATTAATC
>NW_028229882.1:0-24144 GCF_053477565.2 Lygodium microphyllum | reverse complement strand
CAATGTATTGCTTCCATAAGAGTTGTTTGTAGCTCTCCTTCGCCATCCTTGATCAACATCTATGGGCCATCCACAACTTTCATAGAGATTCCTTACCATGACGTTTATCTCCGAGCCATGGTCTAAGAGTGCAATACACGATGTTTCTTTTTCTCTAATTTTGATGATTGTCTCCGTTGTTGCTCTTGCCCAATGCGTATAGGAGTAGTGACTACTTGGAATGAACCGAGCCTCTTCCTCCTCATGCATGTGCTGCAGACAACCTTCTTTTTGAGAGGTGGGCTGAGCCAACGGGTTTGGACCAGCCGACCATTACATTTTTAGCTTTCACTTCTTTAATTTTTTCATTCATGTTTTCTTTATCTTCAACTTCAATTGCTACAATTAATTCTTTAACTCCTTCAAGATGAATTCCTTGTGAAGTCAGCTTCTCTTCATCCTACACAAAAACTCAAAGAACTTGCAAAAAAGCATGCACTATTTCTTCAGCTTCATCACCAACATATTGTCTTTTTCTTTTGATTACATTAATAATTACATCATGGGATTCATGTTTATAAACTCCAAGAATTTCACCTAAGGTGAATTTAATTTTTCTTCCTAGAATTCGTTCTTCTAGGACTCGTTCGAGATTGGTACTGATTCTATGTCAGATTGTAATTTATAGCTTGGTTGCTTCCCTTTCTTCCTTCCTTCAGTCTTCTTTGTTTGTAACGCATCTTCCATCTCTTGATCTGGGGTTATATTTTCAGCTTCTAGTTACCCATTTTGGAGGGCGAGAAGAGGAAGGCTCTGGTGCATCTTCTCTTCTTCTTCTCTTTTCTTCAATCAAGACTTCTTTATGATTGACATCAGCAAAATGTACAAAGGCGAAAAAAGAATCTATCGGTTCTTTCCAACCAATTATATCCTCAAATGCACCGACTAGCATTGGCCAAATCCTAAACCCTGAACCCTAAACCCTAAACCACATTCCATTTGATCTAATGCCTACATCCATACTTTAGATTGCGCATTAACTTTACATGCTTTCAAAATTGATTTAGTTGGCTCAATTTGCAACCCATAGGTAGCTCCATCAATTGCTGCATAAGCATTCTTTACAGCTAAATCTTCTAATCTTTTCTTCATTCCACCATTGCCAAAATTTGGCTCCAGTGGAAGACCAGTTTTAGCTGCATGGATTTTTCTGTCTTTCCAAAAGACGAGCTTCTGTGCTTTAGCCTTACGGAAGGCAGAACACTCCCTCTTGTCATGTTGTTGGCTGTCGCACCAAATACAGTGCCTCTTAAAGCCTTCTTTCATGGGTCTTTGAGTTGATGATCTTCCTTATCCTTCAACTTTGATATCCATCTTCTCTACTTTGGAATTAATTTCTATAGTATTCAAATGAAGGTCACACATGCTTTTAATAAGTTCATCCATGACATCATTTTTAGAAGAAACTGAAGAAGAAAGAATTGGTTGATTAGTCAAAGGAATAAGGGATTTTGAAGGTGGAACAAGCTCCGTCAATGGAGTTGTTGAAGTTGAAGTAGAGCCCAATCTTAGTCGCATTTGCTCTCTTCGAGCAATCATGTTAACTGCATCAGTAACATCTGTCCATGCAGTCTTCTTGACTCTTGATTGGAGGTAGCATCTTTTAGGCGATCAGCAAGCTTTTCTTGCAGAATGGGATCTGTAGCCTTAAGGAATAATTCAATCTTCTAACCTTCCATACTTTGTTGGTCTTCAACATCAAGTTGTGCAAATTTACTTTCAAATTCATGGTATAGAGTTGTTGTAGTTAAACTTTTGTTGGGTATTTCAACCCATTTAGTGAAACTTTTCTTCATCATAAGGCCAGAGTCTTCTAAGAAGAATTCTTTGCGTAGGGCTTTTTTTAATACAACCCAATCCGTATCTTGTTGGAAAAGACCATGGATTCTTTCTTGAAGACCATGCATGGCTAGTCTAGCAAAATAACAGCTCCATGCATGTTGGAATACACCAAAGAAGAGCATTTTCTCAACATACAAACGAATGAAAACAAAGACATTTTGACCATTAAATTATTTTAATTCACGCCTAACTTCCTGTAGGGCCTTGATATCTATGGAATCAATCTTCTCTTCGTCTTGCCTTTGTTGTTGTTGTTGTAACATTTGGATTTGTTGGTGCTGAGTCTCCTGCAATATGCGCACCAATTGTTATAGAGTATCTCCTAAAGAATCCCCCATCTTGGAGTTCTTTTACACCGACCTTCACATCGGGTTCACCAATGTCGCAATGCGTAGGGTTGAAGGTCACCACAGTGGTTTGGTAAGAGAAGAATGTATGGGGGTTCAAGAGCTTAGACTTCAAAGATTGTAGAGATAAGAGAAGGGTTGAAGGTTTCAAGCCAAGTTCTTGGAGATAAGAGACATCAGGGTGTAGCTAGATTCAAGGAGAGGAGTAGATGGAGGAGAAGGGGTTTGAAGATATTGAAGATGTAGAAGAATACTCACAAAAAGAATTAGAAAATATAGAAGAATATTAAGAGAGATGAAGCCTGTCACTTTCTTTCAGCATTATGGGAAAATATAACTCTAATAGAAAAAAACGTGTGAAAAATAATACCTTCACCTATCCTGCTTAGATCGCCAATCTAATCCTTCTAATGGCTCCGAAAGAGGGGTTAAATACCAGGACACCTGGCCAGAATCCTGCCAGATCACTCCTTCTTCATCTCCCACTTTCAGAGTGTTGTTCACTGCCTGAAAACAGCAATCGCACGTCGTGCGATTTTACTAATCTCCCTTTTTACATAAAATCCTCTCAAGTTAGCTAAAAGTTACATGCTTTCTTTTACATATCATCCTAATTTAGAAGTTGTGTATAGTTTTGTAGATTTTTTTAAAAACAAGAGATAATATCTAGAATATTAAAAATGGACTAAAATCTAATATTTTTGAACCATGGACACTAACACTAATGTCTAAAATGGCATTGGCTCTCTAAATATAAAAGGAAGCCACACTCTAGATTTTTTTACACGGTGTGCGTGTAGCGGCACGATAGCACCAACCGTGTCTTCCACATTAAAATACATGAAATTTAAGAGTATCAATATAATAGTAGAATATGCCAACTTATTCAATTGCTCTCATATATCTATATCAATTTGCTTAGGCTTAATCCCACTACATTTGATTGGTTGTCTACTTTTCTAGGCTAATACATTATAGATTTGCTCTTTCCAATATGAAAATTTTGTAGCATTAAGATTTTTAGTGTAAGAAAATGTTTTATTTGAACTTGATGAAGAAGCCATAATGATTAACGTATGCCTCATACCCAAAAAAATCAAGTAATACCTAATTGTAAGCTCAAAATAGAACAATAAATGGAGTATCACAAAGATAAGAAATGGCTATTGAGATATCAAATCAACACACAAAGTTGATGAAAAATGATATTACACCACTTCCCAAAGCCATTTGAATTTTTCCTAAGCTTTCTCTAGTATTTTGACTATCTTATGAGCATAAAATAACCACTATAGACCAAGTATATGAAACATACCTTTACAAGTCAATTTCAGCCTATGTAATCTCTAAAAGTTTAGCATAAAACAGCATCATAAATCCTTCAACAAAAAAATTGCATCAAACTCTATGTGCAATCCAACGGCCAGAGTAATTTGGGAGTCTCTAAGTGTCAGCCATTTTCCAAAAGTGTTATCCAAATCATAATTTTTTTTGTTTTGTGTAAAAAAAGAGAATTAAGAACTACACAAAATCAACTTTATGATTGCTCAAATTTTTATTTTTTCTTATACTTTTTATTTTAAGCTATACAACATCTCAATATAATAATGTATGTAAAAATTATGGGGCCAACATAGGAAGCATTGTTAAGTTGCTATATCTCTCCAAAACTTTTGCATCATGCTTTATATAAACTCAAAATGGATAGAACATATGTATTTCCACTTTCTCCCCACTTTCTCCTTCTTGCACATATATTTTTAGGGAAAGAAAATGGAAGAGAATGATGGTTTCTCTTCTCTTGAAAAGCTTTGATATTGCTCAAACTCTTTGAAGATTCAAAATCTCCTTCCAAGTAGTATTGAAAGCCAATCTATTTTTGATTGATTTTCATCCATGAATGGATATCCAAATATGAGAAAATGGGCCTAGGGAAGCCCCAAATTCAGTGTTAATGGCTCCTCAAATCATTTGCATTAGATCGAAACCTGACAAGAATAGTACCTCCATCTAGATGTGGTGTCATGACACTGTGTGTCTATCGCCAAGAAAATGCAAAAGAAGTATGTTTATTGGTTGGATGGCTAAAATAAACACAATGTCACTTCTACATGTTTTGGATTATTGAGCTCTATAGGTTGTGAAGGTAATGTTGTTTAATATTACTTTCCTAGCACTTGAATAACATGATAAGTATGGTAAGCATTGTGCTCAAAGAAGGGTGCTTATTGATGGAATGAAGTGGATAGTAGATGATTTGGGTGAGTTGGAGAAGGTGATAATGACCTAAAAGTTTGGAGGAAAGTAGGAGCCAATATCAAAGTAATTTCTTATGCCTAAATCTTAGTGATCTTGGTCAAATTGATTGCAATGGTCATTATAAGGCAAAGTGGTAGTAGCATAATGTAAGTGGTTTCATAAATATGCATAACTGCATCCAACTAGTAGGCTTAATGTGAACATGGAGTATTAATTCATGCAAAAGGAGCATATGGTAATGGATTAAGAAGGGGGAAGGAAACATAATTAAAGGAGACCTTATGGACCTTATGCCTTGATGTGGGGGTAAGCCTTCATGTGGTGAGGGGAGCAAAGGTAAGAAAAAAACAATGTACTTTTAGTGCATGTGTTGAGACTTTTGGCAAGCTCTTGATAGCATGGAAGAATTGTGTTGAAGGGTAGGGGAAGAAAATATATGGGATTTTGGTATCTTGCATGGAGGAGAGGATTAGAGAAAAGAAGACACATGGCTTACATGGGAGAAGGACAAAGAAGAACCATCCATTTAGAAAAGGGGGATCAATGTAGTTCAAAAAGAAAGAGAAGTATAGAGAGATAATATACCTATCTTGCTTCGACAATGACTAAAGGAGAGGAGAGCTTCATCCTAGGGAAGTTACTGTATGTATATCGTTTACATCACGTGTGTTCAAGGCCTATTTATAAATATCCTTATCTATGAATTTTTCTTAAATAAAACATAACCTTTTTCTATTTAGTATGTAAATAACCGCTTTATATTATGTCCTTTTGTATGCAAAAAATGTATAAAAATGCTATTTTAAAAATACCTTATTTTGAACCCATGTGATGCACACATATATTCACGAGTAACTTACCTGAGAGCTTCATGATGGCAAGGAGAATGTTTTGTATGGTATCACCAAAGCAGTATGTTTAGATAGTTGAAGAAAAAGGCAAGAGAGAGGTCAACTGCTCATCATGTGTGGGGAAGTTGAGAGCAAGTACTAATAGGAGGTTCAATCCTTTTGGGGGCTACATATTGAGGGAGCATCATTCTGCAATCAGGTTGACTGTCAATCATCATCGTCATTTATCTCATCACAAACATAGTTTAAGAGACGGGAAGATTTGGTGGCTCTCTTCTACATGTGGTATGGCAGGTCTGTTGTAAAGATGGGTGCTCTTCAGATGGATGATGCAAGCTATGGATAATAGGACTAGTTTGTTAATTTGTGGAACATCTAGTGCATGGTCACCATAGGAGTTGAAGAAGAAAGGAGTCAACTATTTGTGTACAATATTAGAATTAGAAAAAACAATCACTACTAATCACAAGAACATGATTGAAGTGACATGAAGTTGACTATTCATGCACATAAGACTACATGAAATGCAAGTGCAATTATAGTAGCACAAGATGTGCTAAAACTCTAAGAGGAGGGAAGTAGAACGAAGGCAGGGTTGGCACTTGGATGCTAAGCTATATTATTGGTAACCAATAGCAGAGAGTTATGGTCCATGCTGCATTAACACTAAATATTTTCAATAGATGCAAAAACTGTCACTTATCATGACTTTATGCCATATATAAAGAGTATCAAGTTCTTACCGTGACTCATTTAAAGAACTACAATGATGTTTTCCTAGCCTTCCAATTGTTACCCATCAAAATATCTCCCTTACCCTCTGCACATCTCTCAATTCAATGATAAAGCAATGTTATCCTAAGCCAGTGAAGAGCAACTTTATTCTCAAACAAGTGACTAATCTCTAATCACATGTTGCCTTTAATACCATTTTACTTTTTCTTTCATTATTCACATCATGAAGGACCACTTACCTTTGGTGATAATGCCTTTGTACTTCATCTCCATATGTACAACAAGATTGAGGAGCTAATGAACCTTTGATTGATCAACATTAATGGGCTTATGCCTTGAGGGCCTTCTCTATAATCTCTTGTATGCATTATGGTAGCAAATATGGTAAGGAATCCTAATTGATGTTGCTCACATGACTTCTCTTGTCTTGCTTCACTCCATATCCTCCATTGATTTGTGGTGTGATGCAATTGCCCATTAATATTGCTGCTAAACCTAGCATGAAAGCCACATCCTGATTGTCAATAAGATCATGGGACAACTACAACTTTTAGTATGTACATTCAAGTCTACTGAGGAGCTAAAGTAAGTTCTATCAAACTTCAATTCACACATGCAGCAATAGTAGCAACACCATTAGTAGTAGTAGGTGCTACAAAAAATGTAGCTTTGAGTCAACCTATAATATGAAGTTGTAGCTACAAAAGCTATGGAGGTGGTAGAAAGCCAAAAGAAGATATTTGAAGGTCAAAATATTTTGAGCTATTTGAAGCTTATGAATTGAAGATGGAGTTATTTGGTGTACCTACACATATGATGAGACACTACTTTGTATGGTCCATGACTTCTTCCTTAAATCGCCATAGTGACAAACGCTATGATCTTAAGATTCAAGAAAGCCTTGAAGGAAGAGTACTACCTACAAGATATTGGGATGGATATGAGACACATCTTTTGTGAGTGGATCAAGGGCTTGGTGGTAATAAAGTTTCTATGAGAGTTTGACTCTAGGCTTAACGAGGTGGATGTTGTCGGTGTCATACCGCTATGCAGACACAACGAGAAAAAATTTGGATTGCATCATCATCTAGCTTCTTGATTGATCTAGAGAGCCAATGCCACATTAGTCACATTAATGTCAGTGTCCATAGTATGGATAGGTCCAAAAAATGGGAGTTTTAGACAAGTTTAGCCTATTCTTGATATTTTTAGATATTATTCATTGTAAATATCCTTTAAAAAGTATAGAAAATTTCTAAAATTGGGTGATATGCAAAAAAAGTACATTTTAAGATAGTTTTGAGAGATCTCATGCAAAAAGAGGCGCTTCCGAATTCATAGTGGCATGATCACAATTTTTAGGTAGTAAACAATACTTTGAACAGGAAGAAGAAGTGGAAGCGATTTGGAGAATTGTGATTAGTGGTCTCATGGTTTTAGCCCTTTTTCAAAGCCAACAAAACCATCAAATTTGTGATTTGAGAAGCAAAGAAGAAGCTAGTATTTGGTGTGTATTCTTGGTCTACTAGGGAGCTCCAAGAGATCTAATGCTTAGATATTTCTTCCGAGTAGTCCCAGATAAGGCTTTTGTTTACCTTAGGTGTTATCAATACACAGTTTTTTGAATCATTAAGCTTTGTATTTATCTTGTGTACCTTTTATCTATTCTTTTTCTTCTCTTCTATCTCCTATTCTCTATTTTCTTCTCTCTCTAATTCGTGGTGGATAAAACCTTTCAACTAAAATCCCTATGACATTGGTGAACCCGACATTGGTGATCTCGATGTGGAAGGTCGTCAGCAAGAAAGGCAAGATAGGAAAACCTTGAAGTATAGTTTCTAATGATGTTTTGCAGTAGTTAGTGTAGAATATGAACATGCTTATGTAGGTACAAAAAGAAGAATAAGTGATGTAGGCTTCTCCTCAAATAGAAATGTGACATGGTGCTGGCGGGGTAGTCATAGTTGACAGAGGCCGCTAGCGCAAGCTTTGCTGGGTGAACAGGAGCTTTTGATGTGGCTGTTGATGTTGCTAGACGCAGTCGTGGATGACGTTGGCAGTGAGGATGGGGCGACCATAGTGAACGCGGGTGGCTGACAAACATACGATTGAGAGGGTGGATCAAGTGGTGTTGGCTCATCGATGGTGGATGGAGCAGATGGGTGGATCAAGTGGTGTTGGCTCATCGATGGTGGATGGAGTAGATGGGGTCGTTGCCGAAAGGACTTGGCACTTATGCAAGCATACGTAACCAAAGATTTCGACAGGGCCCTCGTTGCAGGATCACCATGTGTTGGGCCTTGCGGCCCTGGACCTTCCTCGCGACTCTCAAACCGACATGCATACAGAGAGATAGAGAGAGAGAGAGATGCAACGATAATGTAATTGAATTGTATTGCCCGTAAAATGAGAAAGCATACATATGGTAATATAGGCACCTTTGCACCCTTTGGCACCACACAAGGATGAATTCACATATGACATAGTGTGTCCTTATAACCTTTAACAACAAACTATTATGATGAATTTTCTATGGTAATTAAGCATAAGATATTGTTTAATGGTAGAATTTATCTACATATTTGCATACCTATGCTCAAAATATGGAGTTCTTTGGAGTGACTCAACTTGCATGGAGCTAGTGTTTTGAATGGGTTATTATACATACATTGAAAGCCTGAGTTACTAAATTGTACATGCATGATGTTGACTGGGTAGCTTGCAAGAAGACACTCAAGGAAAATTTTTACATTGAAGGCACTAGTCTAATTATCGGTATGACTTTCTAGAAGTAGGTTCTACAACCTAATAAGGGTTTTGTGGCTATAGATTCATTAAGACAATTCGAAAGTTGGTTTGAATTAGATATTGTAGAACACCAAGCTCTTGTAAGTCAAAAAATTGAATTTTTTCTACAAGGGAAAATCCTGAGCTTCAAGAGAAGCTTGATGATTTGTTAAAGGATTAGACTATAGAGATAGGGCTTTAAAAAAAGTGAAGGAATGTTAAGGGAGTTGTTACTACACTAGTAAAAAAGGGTAGAAGAAAATAAAGATTACATGTATCTCACTTGCCCATTATTACATGCAAAACAATTAACGTATCTAGTAAGCAACCTACTTCTGTGGCTAACCCTATGGCTACACCTACTACAGTTCCCACTATTACAAAATATATATTAGATGAGCTTGATTAAGGCACGCATGATATTTAGTTGAAGTTCATAAAATTGGATGAGAAAGGACAAGAGGAAAGAGAATGAGCAGCAGCTCCTAAACCAAGAAAAAGATGTATGTGGTGTGATAGTTTGCAGTATGAAAGAAAGGATTTGTTGCTTATCAGGAGGCCTTGGCAGAATAGCTTATCTTTTGGAAAGATAGCAAGATCCATGCACAAGAAACTAGATTTCCTCTTGCTTTGAATTTTTAAAAGGAAGATATGAAAAAGTTGTTTGAATAGTTGGTTGTCTAAAATGCTTATGCAGTTGTATATGATGTTACTTTTGATCTACAGTTGGATATAATGCCTATCCAAGTGATGGTTGGTCTGAATGCTACAATATGGACACATGCATTATCAGTTGAAAAGAGGAAAGCTGCTAATAGTGAAATGTCTTATCTAGGGCAAGACATTCATGACATAACTAGTTGGGAATTACCGGTAGATGAATATCTAGTGGCTACATATGAAGCAAAAGAGAACGACACTGTCATATGTACTTGTGAAAGAGAAACATAAGAGAGATGAAGATAATACAAGGATATCTACGAGAGTGAGAAGAAGTGTGGATCTACCTAAAGATTCAAATTGGCCACCTTGGGAGCATGTTATGGAAGAGGTTGGCTAGGATCAGAAACATGACAACAAGCAAGACAGAAAAAATAAGTGCAAGTAGTTGGGATATAAGCTGCAATCTAATATGAGACATCCACTGATGCCTTGGAAGATCCTATAGTTCAAGAGTTAGCCCATGCATATGTAGATTTACTTGATGCATCTAAAGAGGTTTATGAAGCTCATGTTCTACTAGTAGGTACAAGGACTCAGCGGGAGATTGAAGTATTGGATACACATGATATGTAGGATACAATTATCGTTTCTAAGATAGTTTATGAGCTCGAGGATGTTAGACGTAATGCTCCACAACTGAAAATTATTTTGGATGCTTTGTTAAAGGCCTTGATAAGCCATTTAAAGATAATTCAAGATATGGATTATTTCACTATTTTTAGTGATGGTCACAACATCCATTGGATGCAAGTGAGGCTCAATTTATATTTGATGTGGTGCACAATTAGGTTGTGAAAGAGTAGGCATGTTGCTATGTATATGGCGGTTCCATAGCCTTTAGTATATGATACACACCCAAGGCCTTATGATCCTAGAGGGGCTTTGGAAGCTTTGGGAGATCTCACGCAAAAAGAAGGGCTCCCGAATTCACACGTGCAATGATCATAGTTTTCAGGCAACAAACAACACTCCAAAAGGGAAGAAGAAGAGAGAGCGATATGGGAGAATTCTGAGGTCCAACTGTCCTATACTTTAACCCCCCTTTCTTTGGAGCCAACAGAACCATAAAATTTACAATCTAAGAAATAGAGAAGAAGCTAGTATTTGATGCACATTTTTTGTCTAGCATGGAGCTCCAGGAGATCTAATGCTTTGAGATTGCTTTTGAGTAGTCCCAGACAAGGATTTTTTTTAAATCATCTAAGGTTTTATCAACACATAATGCTTTGAATCATTGAAGTTTGTCCTTAGCTTGTGTACCTCTTTTCTTTTTCTTTCCCTCTTCTATCTTCTATTCTCTACTTCCTTCTCTCTTTGATCTCAATTGGATATGACTTTTCAACTAAAACCCCTATGACACACCGATCAATTGACCTTAGAGTTCAACAAGGTAGAGTTATTTCTATAAGCTAGGGATCTAGTGCTTCAAGTAAAGCTAGGGGAGCTTTTGGAAGATAAGTTGCACCATTTGCATATAAAGACCAATTGGCAAGATGCAAATAACATTGTCACTATCTTGGTCAAGCACTCTAGGGGTGGACCTATAAGAAACTATCTATATAACATATGTTCAAAGAGTATTAATAAATGCACTCCTTTTCTTACATCCTATAATGTCATAAAATGACTCCTTTTACTTTACTAATGTTATGATTTTTTATATTATAAATAAAAATATATTTTGTAAATATAATGTTATAGTTTTTTATAAATAAAATACCCTTAATTTTGAACTCGTGTGATATATTATATATTCTATAAGATGCACCCCCTAGGGTAAAGCAATAGATGTGGAATCCTAGACTACATAATGGTATGTATCTCCTACAATTCCTCTTATTTGTACGCCTTCTACTACCCTAGTCTAGGCTCTTATCTCTATGGCTAGAGTTGTGATGCCTACACCTTCCTTACATACTTCTACTTCTATATCTACACCCATTTCTATGCCTATGCTTATGCTAATGGTAGTACATACGGTTATACCACCAATTTGCATGGCTCCACCACTTTGAAATGATGGTATAAATTATGTAATTAAAATTTTAAGAGATCTAAAGATTGATGTCTCTAGACTTGCAAAGCCAACTACTATGCTTGAAAGAGAAAGGCCTTCACAAGCACCTTCGAGAATGGATAATATTAGGAGATATTTGGTGTGACAATCTTGAGCATTAGTGCAAGGATTGTTAAATTTTTAATGGTATAAGGAGAAATAATTTTTTATTTTGGAGGCCCAAAAATAAAAAGATGCTTGATATAGTAAGCCAATGACAACAAATTTTGGCAAAGGTGGGACGAAACAAACTCTTGAGGACATGGCTGTGTAGACCTCTTATGTAGCTAAAGGTGATGCTTCTACCTATGGTATGAAAATGGAGAGAAGACCATAGAGTAAGTCTTATAACCTATGGACTTTTGTATTATAAATAACTCACAATGGTAAAATTCAGTAGTAGTTAGAGTTGTCTAATGCTAGTTAGAGCATATGGAGAGACTAGATGGGACACAAGTGGGTACTTACTTTATCTATGCATACTTGGTGATGACCCAAGGCATGGAGGTACTTATTGAGGGGAAGAGGAGATAAGACGATGATGCTCCTAGTAAATCAAAGAAGACTAGAGGGGGTGTGCTTGTTGTTCTCCCTTCTAGGCTAGTTCCTAAGCAAGTTATGGATGATGCACAAAGAAAGGGGAAGAAGCAAGATGCAGAACTCATGAAATAGCCTAGCTATAAGTTTTCTTCATATATTGAGAATGCTATGGACCGTAAGAGAGTGTTTGAAAGTTATATTTTAAAGAGCAAAGTGAATCTCACTCTTTGTGAGATCTTGGGAATTGCTAAGAGGGAATCTCATGAGGAGATCATAAGCATCATAAAGAGGAAAAGGCAAATAGTGTAGACTACATTTAAAGGACATGGTATCCAAATTGAGGAGTTATTTGATGAGTGTGAGGAGGAGGCTCGTGAGTAGAATGCTAATGTATGTTCAGATGTTGTTAAGAATGCTATGCTAGTGCATTTGTGGATGATGATACATCTATCTTGGTATCTTGCACACCCTTTTCTAGGCCTCAACTTGTGCCACCACAAAGATAGTGGTCAAAATAGGTGAGAAGACTACTCCATATATTGCGTTTTTTAACCATGTACTTGAGATTAATGTGATTATGTGCAAAGTCTATGATTGAAAAGTGGACATTTGATGTGGATCATGATTGACGAATGAGAGTTGTCAACAATACAATGGGAGATTTATATAGTGCATGCTTGAGTATCAGGATATCTATAGGTGATATATAGTATGATTTTCATTTCCTTTTGTAGGAAAATTGCTCATATGATGTCATATTAGATCAGTTATCTATTATAGAAGCATCTTTGGAGACAAATCTGATAGATGATGGCTTTGCTTATGCATGAGTTTGAAGTCGAGATGGGATGAGACTAGTTCAATTTATGGAAGTGTGTCTAAACCATCCTAGAAATAGTGATCCTTTATGGGATGCTCATCCACCTATAGCAAAGTTTGGATTTTCATTAGGTACCACTGTCCTATGGAATGTTGGTGGTATGGAGTGGGATCAGTTCTCACCTCCTAGTAGTGGATTTTCTTACTCTAGCTTTGTTGGACTTCGCAATAATAGGTGGTACATGCATAAATGATTGCATGCATTTAAGGAGACAACTATTTTGCATGATGATGAGTACATATATGGTATGTATGATGGTTTAACTTGTGCAAATACTATGGAAAAACTTGAGAAGATGCTAGAAATTGAGGAATCAAGTTGTTTTAATGTTATCTTAGTGCATTCCTTAGACATGTATTGTGTGATTTGTACATTTATGAAGTTAGAGGCTGAGATATCTTAGCAAATAGAGATAAGTGTTGAAATGTTTTAGCAAAGAGGAGAGATGGCTAATTATTTTTAGCTACCAGAGTTTTTGAGGGTTGAGGCATCTCTGTCAATAGAGTATAGGGCTAATTTTATATAGTCTAAGGAGTGCATGGCTGATTATTTTCATCCCACATGGTTTAGTTTCATGCATATGCAGCATGTCTTGATTTTTGCATGATATCAAAAAGAGGCCAAGGTTGATACTAGGTACAAAACTATGGACAAGAAGGTTAAACAAGTTGTAGGTTTGCTACCTTTAGATAGTGATGAGAATATAAGAAGGGCTGCAAAGTAACCAAGTTTGAGGGATCCTGCACATATTGGTCACAATTTCTTAGTAAAAACATTAGCAAAGATGAGAATATAAGAAGGGCTGCAAAGTTACCAAGTTTGAGGGATCCTGCACATATTGGTCACAATTTCTTAGTAAAAACATTAGCAAAATTGAAAATTGGGAATGATGAGTTTTTTCATCTTGCACAGAAGCATTGATTTTTGCATACTTTACAGAAGCATGGTAGAGCATTTGCTTGTGACCGAGAGGAGATTGAGTGTGTTGACCTTGAGATTGTGGCACCAACGGTTATCTTTACTATCCCCCACATTCCTTGGAATCTTTGGCCTATTCCCATGCCAAAAGCACATGTATCAAAGCTAATAGAGTTGTTGAATGAGAGGATTGCAAACCCCTTCTATTATTTAAATCCCTTATTGAGCCTAGCAACCTATTCCAAGAAAGTTCTTTTTGTCATTCATGTCACATCTTTTATGAAGTATTTATCCTTGAATGAGTTTTAAAAATCATCCTAGGTTGATCCATGATGTAGTGGACTATTTGTTATATGCAACAGAATCTTGAGGGATGATATGCATAAGATATAAACTCATTTAATCTACATGAATTCCAAGAAATCAATTTTTTTTTGCATAAACTCTCAAATATTTATATTTTGATTGTGTCATCTCATTTCCAACTAATTGGATTGCATTTATCACTGATTCCTCTTGTTTTTACATTCTATACATTTGCACAACATACCTTAAATCTTCTCATCATATGAAGTCTACATCTAAATAAGTGCCTCCCCTAATGCTAAGCTCTCATCCAGGCTTTTTCATGTTAAGTTCATTAGAAAGATGTCAAGAGACCTATCATATATGGCCACAAGTCTCATATTGTGAGAGTTCTACTCATTACAAATAGATAGGATTTCATTATATGAAGAGAGGAGAAAGGATTTAGAATCAAGTTCTAGACACAAATATATAGAAAGTACGTTTGCAACATCGTCAGATTCCAAAGAACAACATGCATGTAGCACGTAATTGTGTTTTGAAGGCTTATGTATAGCATATTCTTGGTTATCAACACCTTACATGTTTATAGATAGCCTTCTATACTTATATTCTTCCTGTATTCTCTTATTTTATCCTCTACTTGATCAAGAACAACCCTCTTCATCATTCCAACAGATCCTTCTTTTTCTATTGTAGGACAATGTAAACTATTATTGTTCTAGAACAATCTAGTACTTCTCTTGATTTAGAACAATAGTGTATGCCTCCTTCTTGAAACTTCAAGGATGCATATTTATATCTCAACAAATTTCCCGAAGTCTTGATGAATAGTAGTATATTTTCTCCTTAAGATGTATGTAGCTTTTGAACCCTCCTTGACTTACTTTTTTTCACCCTCTATCTATATGAAATCTCATCCCAGATTTATGCTTAGAGCTCATAAATCATGCAATAAAAGAAACACCCTATTCTCATCTTCATCACACTTTCTTATCTTTCAAATATAATCCTTTGATGATCGAGCAAAATGAGATACTACCAACATTTTCTAAGGATCAAGGAGTCATTTTTTTAAGAGATGCATTTAGGGACAATATGACCTCAACAAAAGGTATGGTCTACTTTTCCTTTTTTGTTTAATTGATTTCTAAGTACAATTTTTTTAATAGTGTAATGTTTTTTTTTTAAATAAGGTAGGAGATGAGACATGTGAGGCTACGAGTAGGCTTTGCATCCCATCTAGGATGGATGGATAGGATGGAATTTATTACACCATTTGTGAGTGTTTAAGCACATTTTCATATGTTATGTCGTCAAAGGACCATCTTTCCATTAGAGTTTTAGTCAGATTTTGGGAGGGTGCTATAGAAAGTCATAAGTTTCTTTCCATGAGTGATGAGAGAGATGAGGTTAAGGATCTTAAATTTTTAACGAGGAACCTTTGTGTCTTACATTGACTATTGCATCCTAGTCTCAACTTGACATGATTCTCCTTCAACGTATATATTAGTTTCATGTGAGGCATCGAGTGTATGACTTGTAAAGCATTAATTTCTAATTCCACATCTTTTAGTTGCAAGATAGTTTTCCACATGATGTACATGTTCAGGAATGACTTTTGGTCAAACGCACATTGCTTTTGCAAATAGGTACTATTGAAGAACAATGTTATTATGATAATTCCTCTAGCATAACCTTTTCTAAGTGTCTACATATATTTATAAACTAATGGAATATATAAGTAACAAGTTTATTATACTAATAGATATTCCACAATGTGCAAGACACTTATGGACCATGTGATATGGAGCCTCTTACTACTTGAGAGGAGGTTCTGATGCCAGGAGGCATATTTCACGGTGGATTCCGTGCCACGGTGGATTCCGTGAGGTTTTACTGTGGATTCCGTAAACTTTGATGACTGGGACTCATACACAAAGTGGATTCTTTATGCGAGAAGTTGATGGGGACGCCTGTCCTTTTCGAGCGTTTCATTAATTTAGTGTGTACATGGGTGATTCCATAGCGGGTGATTCCGCAAAATGCATATTAAATTAATAAACGTTTATGAGCTTAGAGTGTGCACTCGTAATAAATAAAGGTTAGGATTTATTTCTAACCAGTTGATTTATTTATGTAGCTGAAGACTGCTAGGTATTCACTTTTATCGGTTTAATTGTATTATTTTACTAACGATTGTGAATGCTTCAGTTGATGTGTAGAGATAGTAGCACTGGCGGAGGAAAGCATTGGAGGATAGCGAGTATTCGATTTATGGATTATATTTTGATGGGCGCATACCTTAGGCATGGCACCTATATTTTGTCATGCCTATTTATTGAGGCGTCGGATATTTATTATTATTTTATATGCGCATGGACGCACGATTATGTTATTTCTATTTGGACATTGTATTGGGCGTGCCAGACTCTTTGGGCACCGTCCATTAGCTTTATTCTTATTTTGTGTTAAAGCAAACTCAAAAGCTAAAAGCTTGCTATTTTGTAATTTGGGCTATTATTTGAGCTTGAAGATGAATAATACATAAAATACATGCTTTGTGGAGCGCTCACACAAGGCATGGGGGGAGATTGCACCCAATTGGTCTCTTGCTCTTGTCGTTCATGCTTTTTACCTTGTAATTTGTGCAAAAAGTAGAGTTCCATTGTTCTTGGGGACCTTCCGGCATTCACTACGCAAGCGTACAGCATCCGATCTGCGCACCAGGTTCAAGGCGAGCGAGTTAGTAGGCATATACACAAGAGAGGGAGTAAATCTAGAGAGAAGAGGACTATTCTTCTTAGCACCCTGAATTTGCTAGATAAGAGCACAATGTTGACTCAAGTGATGGTGGTGCAGCGTGAGTCATACTTTCATGTATTAGTTGGCTATTTGACCATTGCTTGAGTCATATTTTCACCTATTAGCCAACTACTTGTGGTCTTTGATGTTTTGTGCTACTCTCATATTTACATACACATTTTATTGTTATGTTATGATATTTCTTCCTCTAATATTCTTCTTTATTTGTTTAATCTCATAAATGATGGTTAGACAAGTAAAAATTTATCACTAACCTATTAGTTAAAGTGTATGTGTGTGAGGATATTAAACAATAGTTAAGCAACAAATTTCACCATTGCTATGACCCACAAATTATAGTAGTATGCGTTATTTCTTTCACATTTTAAAGGGAGTGTATAGCTCACATGAGAGAGAGTAAAGGTATCTATGTGTGAGATAGTAATGCTAAGTTAGAGTGATTATCATGATCACACCAAGAACCATATGTTGTGATTAGGGTACTTGATCATAAAGTATATAGGACCATATAGTGGCAGAATGAGAGAAAAATAGAAAGTGTAAGAATCAAGGAGTCGCAAGGAGGAAGAGAGAGGTGAGGAAGAGAGACTAAACAAGATCCATAGAGAAAGTGGGAGTGTTTAAAGTCATTTATGGATGCTCAAGTCAAATGTATTACTTCCATGAAATATAGAAATGGTGTTAGCATCTTTTATGTGACAAAAATCACCATCACTACACCCAACAAACTATAGTAGTGTGAGGTCTTGCCATTATTGTATATGCCACTAGATTCATCTATGATTCTTTTATAGTAACTCTAGTTGGCCACTTTTATGAAAATGAGAAGTTAAACTCATATGGGGATTCAATTGCCTCTCTTTGTCTACCATAACCCCAAACTATTTGATTGGCCTTTTATAGTAGAAAGGATGAATACTCTCAAAAAGTATAAGAACTTATCTAATGTCATCATTACACTTGTTTCCTAGTTGTGACATGGATATAAATAAAGTAATTATGTTTATGATAGGTGAAGGAGATAATACTTTGAACAATTGTATTGACACATGCAATGCATTAATGGTTAACTTTTAATAATATTATAATTTTTTGGTTTGTAAGTAGCAAATACCTCCCCTCCACCTCAAGCATGGTTACCTATTTATATTCAATTCTTTTTTTGAAATCTAATCCAAATATTTAAACATTTCTCAAGATTTTATGTGGAACTTATACTTTTTTAGTTTGTGGTCATATCAAAAATCTTGGTGCAATCTTTCTCTCCTTTTTTATGTATTACTTGGTGTTCCCAAGGAGTCTACCTTATAGAGCATGTAAGATATCATGTGAGTTCAAAAGAAAGGGTATTATATTTAGTAAAATTTATAGGATTATATTTACAAAAGAGATTTTAAATTACAATTTGAAAAACGTTTGAAAGTTTAGTAAAGTAAAAGGGGTCATTTTAAGGCCTTATAGCATTTAAAGAAATTGTATTTTTAAAAACTCTTTGAACCCACATTATCTAGATAATTTCTTAGGTAGATCCCCTGGGTTGGTGTTATAATACACACACACACAAACATTCTCCTCATTGCTTTGAATCCTTTGTATCTTTATGGGGTTAACTATAATTGTATATTTTATGTCGACACCACTAATTCACACCATGCATTGTTATGGCAAACACACTTGTTATTAAAAAAATGTAAGTATATGCTCTATCTTTAATTTCCATTATAGTTAAAATTTTGTACGTGCATAAAATTTCTACCCTTTACATACCATTTTACTATATAAATGTAGTAATGAAAATCTTGTATAGGTAAAAGGGAAGGAGAGATGCCATATGGTTGTGAAATTTAAAGAAAATGCAAGAGAAAATTATATTCATGATATGCTTAGAACTTTGATCTAGGAACGTGAGGCAATAGGTATTACAATCATTAGGATGATTAAATGGGCTTAAGAAGTTAACTCAAAGATACTTGGGACTTAATGTTAATTGGCATGGCATCTCACAATTAAGTAGCTATATTCATATGTGAGTAACATCATTACTTTCAGTTATGTCAAGCAAATAGAGAAGCATGGAAGATATTATTACATCAAGTTAAGCTCTATTGTTTCCTTACAAAAATTGAGTAACTAGTGTGCATCATGAATTTATTTGATCTATCCCTTCCACATTTGTATCCTCCTTACTATTTGAGAGTTGGCACCTCTCTTCTAAGGAGACCATAGCACTATTTTTAGAATAGCAAAATGCCCTATCACTGCAAGTCCATGCGTCCAACATGGAGCATTCTTGAGCATCATAATGGTTGTTCTTGCACCACAACATATGATCATGATTATAGGCAATGGTATTTATTCCTCTTAATCCACATTAATTAATGTCTTCATGAGATCATCTTGATAGATTTGCACAATGTATAGTCCGCAATATGCATGTCCATTAATGCAAATAAGTCATCTAAATATTTATTTACATATGCATATACTATATAGATAATTGACTATATTTGTTCAATCTATATGAGGTTTGGCTATTTAATGGAGAAAGTATATTACAACATAATATGTTGTGATGTATATGAGACTGTGCTACAACTAATACCTAAAATGGAGTACCTAATTCAGAGAGAGAGAGAAATATATATATATATATATATATATATATATATATATATATATATATATAGTAGAGAGTCCTTAGATAGTTCATAGGGTATGTTACATAACCTTATTGGAATAAGTTGTATTAAGATGGTGAGAGGATTTTTTTTTTTCACTCCTCTGTCGTCGCAGATACATCATGACTCATGACAAAGCCTTGCAAGCGTCGGAAGCGCACAAACCGCGCAACATGTAGTTAGGGAGCCTGGCCGACAACAAGCCAGCCGATTTCTCTCGTTATGTCTAGCAGGCGGCTTGTAGATGGTATGGTGGAAATAGTGTAGATGGTGTCAATTCAAAAAGCCTCCTCAGGGTCAGCCATTACTTTTCCTGTGCTACAAAATGTAGGGGAAAAGGGGGATGACGAATTGAAGGGGGGTCAGGACGTCGGCGTTCGTCTTTTGAGAGAGAGAGAGAGAGAGAGAGAGAGAGTGAGAGAGTGTGTGCAGGCCTAAAATTTGAAGGTTGCAACACCCTTACATATATTACCCTTCCAAACTCTCTAAAAAGAAAAGGAGAGGTCCTCTATTCAAAATGAAAAGTTGGGTAGCCCTTCAAATTTGAGGGCTGACTACTGTGTGTGTGTTGTCCCGTGTGGAAGGGTGGCTCTACGCGTCGCGCGAGAAAGAAGGGTACAGGCAAAGTATAAAATAGCGGCTCCTCTTCTCGCTATCCCACACACAAACATAGGCGGCGGAGAGAGAGAGAGAGAGAGAGAGAGAGAGAGAGAGAGAGAGAGAAGTAGTTTAATACATACCACAGCAAACTGTAGAGAGGGACTGACAGAGCGGGAAGGAGACGGAGAGAGAGAGAGAGAGAGCGGGAGAGAGAGAGATGGCCATCTCTCAGTGCATCGCTGTGTTTATGGTATTATTACTAGTCCTAGTTAATGTGGGCAGACTCTCGGAAGCTCGTGAGCTCATTCAGCCAACGCAAGTTCCGACAGGTAATTATCATGTTTCGCGTAGGTGCATGCTTAACATACTGCTGCTGCCTGCATATGCACATAACATAGGTACAGTTATCCGTACCGCTGAATAGATCTCTCTCTCTCTCTCTCTCTCTCTCTCTCTTAAGTTGTTATCATGGCTGCAGAGAACATGGGAAAGACCAACATTAACAACGCGACTGCAGCTGCTGCCGCTGTCGTGGATAGAAACGATGACATCCCGGCTAGTTCTAATGCGCCTGACGCTAAGACTGGTGCTCTCATTGTCACCAGCAATCCTTTCCACAGAAGCTTTAAGGCGCCCAAGAGGTCGGTTCGCAGCGGCAAACCCAGAAAGGTAGACCTTGGAGTCTGAACTGCATTACGTGACACGTCGAAACACGACTATCGTTAATATACTGCTTTAGGTCGGATCACGACTAAGGTTAATATAGTTAGCCACAGTAGTTATAGTCATGTAGCTAGAATCATTACATATTCACGTTCCGATCAAGTCTGAGTGAACTACCACCGTCATTACATATTCACGTTCCGAATGTGAGTTGAATCGATTCTGAACATTTTAACAGGGATGCTTCAGTGCTAGCGTGAAATTTTATCATGTGCGCTGAGTCGATTCTAACTGACTAAATATGTATTGCAGCATCACCGTTCTCGCAAGGAGGTCTTCGACGAGAGGCTCTTGATCGACCAGCTGGATTACCCCTCTGCTCGAACTCACCCACCTACTGAGCCCCCTCGCAAATAATCCATGATCAATCATAGAATTAATTATCCATTATCGTCCTTTCTGCTCCTAGTTAGGTTCACTATTTCGTACGATGATCATGCTGCCACCTGCACTCGACATCACATGGTTACACCTCTTCTCTTTTGGTACACTTATCAGCTTTCACGTGTCCGTGCTATCAACACCATTCCATCCCTTCCCTTTTTTTCCATGTACCCTTACCTAATCGTGAGCATCATCATCATTCATCACAATCACAGCCCTATGATCAGCTATAATATATATGGCTGCAGTAGTGCAATATCTATGTATATTGTGCCGCTACATGATTTAAGAAGACGGCAAAATCTTTTGTATCACTACGTATTTGTATCTCCCGTTTTGAGTATCATCTACGTTTCTCTGATCAGTTTCGGCTTCACCCCTATGATTAACGCACAACTGCACCTTAGGAACAATCTCTGTGATTAAGGTGCAGCTGTTATTTTCCAAAAGGATTGTGTGTCCCAATCACAATTGTTTTGCGTCACTTCATGTAATCTATCAGAAAGCTACAGGCGGCCGAAACGAGGTACCCGATTTAGATACGCTGTCGACCGATACATTTACAAGCGCGTCTCGATTAGATTGCATTACGAAATTATAAAAGCTCTCCAGCGGACGTATACCAAACGCTTTACGAGATATTAAATATGCGACTGTTGTTTTGATTTGAGAGGTGTAGAGTCTGGACCATATTGTGTGTTACTTTTGTGTCATAAACACTGGCGATATGTTTTCCGTTTAGTTCCTATTCAATTCATGCTGTGTGACCGGTCGGCCATCCGTGGTCCTTTAGACTGCGGTCACATTAACATTTTCTTCCCACCATATTGCATGCTAGATTTTTTACATTCCTGTTTGATGTACACATATAATTAGAAGGTAAAAGATATTTACAGCGCCCTAAAGGGACCCATCTTGGTAGCCAGGACAGAATCTCGGAACTTAGCTGGACTATTGGTGATACATCACTATCTTTACTATCGGTATATGTTGGGACATTTGACTTCACTCCTTCAAAGGCAACAAGTGTTTCTTCCCCAAACTTATGAGCATTGTCCAGGAGAGCTTTAGATATGGTAAACCCCTACAGAAGATCATCTTTGTAAACTTCCTTACAAAACATATGAGAACAGCACAGGCCAAGTCCTAGGCCTTAAATTAGTGTTCCCTCATCTCTTTTCTATTTGTTTTGTGGGGGGGGAGGGGGGGGGGGGGGGGGGGTGATTGTATTCCACACATTTTTGTCAGATTGAGTGGTGGGATCATTAATAGATACCCATGCATGCATCTCTAGACATCTGATCACCCACACAAAAGCGATGGTAGTCAGTGCATAGGGAGGGGAGGGGAGGGAAGGGGGTGCACTCAATATATAACATCTTTTTAGGCTTTAAGTGTTTCCCCATCTACTTTTTCTTTCTTTTGGGGGGGACGTCGGATGTGGAAAACACCCTCGTCACTATATTCCATAGATTTTGTTCCCTTGGTGGGAGGAACAATGAAAGAAACCCATGCCCACACCTTGAGTTCTAGCCTACACAAAAGCGATGGCCCATAATGTTCGTGGATGATATATCACATCATGCAAGGCTTACAGCTTTACATGTGGATCGTGGATTTGTTGCTTCAGCATGTGTCCACACTTCTTACATGTCAATCTCCCAACACTAAAGGCGAGACACTTTCATGGAACATAATGGCGAGGAGGGACACTCGATATGGTACAAATCTATCACATGAGTTTAAAAAGGAGAATTTATCATTTGTCATGCTTGAGAAAATGTACTTAAAAAGGAGCGAAATCTTGATTTTTAATAGAGATTAATTTTTTAAATAGAGAATGTGTATGGTACAACAACACTGCCTCCAAAACCCCCTTCCTGATGCGCCAAAACTACTTGTTGCAGAAGTCAATATCGATCCTCCTTGCTATTGAAGCATTTGCCTCTTGTGTACTCTTTGATCCCTAGAGCCCCTTGGGCTTTGATACCATGTAAAAATTACATTGCACAGTGAATAGAATTTAAGCAAGAGACAGAGAAAGAGAGTACATGGTAGATAAGAGGAGAACAAGAAAATTCTTTTAACTCCAAACAAGCTAATACCAAGATGGTTCTGTCCACCCATGCACTTCCAATGTGGAGCTTAGATGGTAAACCTAAAAAAGAACTTATGGGCCTATCTACAATCATGATTAAAAACTCTCGAGACACTCATATCTAGAATTCTGTTTATTTCACATCATATAAATGCAATTTTTTGTGGCTTTATAAATGTGTTTTTCTACAATTTTCATGGTCATATTCATGCAATCATAGACATGCAACACATGAGAAAAAAAACAAGAAATATGTTAGTAGCTTCCTGATTTTATTTTACTCTCTCTTGTGTGTGTGTAGATTGCACTGTCATGGGAATTTCAGTCTAAGCTCTAAAAGCATATGATTACTCATCATAACTTGCAAAGTTTTATGCACTACCTACAAGACCCAAGGAGATAGGTTTATGGGAGATTTACTTAGTGCATTTGCATATTTTACAAGAGGTTTTAAGTGTGGAGAAATGGATTTTGAGAAACTTGTTAGGTTTTTCTTGCAAGTGACATGATGCATGATTTTGGGGGGAGCAACTTGTGGAACTTAGGTAGAGG
>NW_028229880.1:0-53732 GCF_053477565.2 Lygodium microphyllum | reverse complement strand
GCTAAGGAAATGGGAGATGAAGGGTCCTAGGTCATTTTCAGAGAATATAAGGGATTCCTTTGGCTTAGTAGAATATACATTGTAGATTTTAGGGAAATTGTAATGACCGTGGATGTCAGGGTTAATGTCCACCCCTACCCTTCTTGGATATGGCATGTATATGGGTCGTTTCACCTGTGGGGTAGGGTGCTGCAAAATGACATCCATGTGTCCACGTTCTCGTCCCAAATTATCCGCCTCCACTTTGGCTGTGACTCGTACCCTTTGACAATCTTGGGCACCTCCATGACTTTGTCTTCATAGTACTCATGTGCCTCTATCCCCCACAACATTGGATTCTTGTCTTTTTTTGTGCTTCATCGATCCCCAAGACTTAGACTACCCATGCTTATCACTTCCTTTTCCACTTTAGGGGATAATACTTGGCACAATGTGGGTGGGTATCAGAAGGTAAATTTGAAGGACTTGCACTTGTTTTCTTGTTGTTTCCACGCTATGAGTTCCAAGTTCCAGCTTTTCTTTTTGTAGTTGTGTCCTCTAACAGAACTTCTTGTTGAGATTCTAGTCTTGGAGAGGGGGGTTGGGGGACTTGTTTCTCATCTTGTTGCCTCACTTTAGAATCCTTCCCCACTTAGATAGTAGCGGCACTTGTTGCTCTTCTTCTCTCATTAGCTCTTGTGGTCCATGGTCCTCCGTATACCCTAGCCATTCCATCTCTTGGATTGCTAGTCTTGCCCTTAGCAGGTACTCCGTTTGCTCTCATGGGCTTAGGTTCAGTTTTGCTTCATGATCTTGGACACAGAAGCCATGCCTTATGGCCCTACGAGTAATCTCTAACTTCTTCTGTAGGGTCTCTTCTAGATGCATGACATTTAAGATGGTGGTGAGGAAGGCACATTTCTAGGCTTCTATGCTCATCTTTACAATCTCTACCTTGCTCTCTACCAACACCATATGCCCTTCAGCATGGGCTAGATGGCTTGCTAGTTCTCTCACTCTTCCCTCACTTTTGACAACCCATTCTTCTGCTCTTTGCTTCATTTCCTCTAGATTTTCATTTTGCCTTTTTGCTAAGGCTACCATCCTCAGTTCTAGCTCTCTCCACCTCTAGGTTGCTTCTTCTTTCTCCCTGTCCATGTGCTCAATTTCCCTCTCTAGCCTTCCATGCTCTTCTAGGTCCGCCAGTAACCTATACTCCATTTTCTCCATGTCTCTTTGGTGCTCTTCCTCTCTCTAGGCTTTTTTTGTGTCTGCTACCTCAAGATCCTCTGTTGCCTTCTCTATGCTCTTCAAGTGCTCTCTCAACTCTTCATGTTGCATGAGGATAAGTTTGTACTCCCTTTGTAACCCTATTAGTTCCTGTCATTCTTCTTCAAGCCTTCCTTGCCAATTATCTTCTTTTTACTTTCTAGCCTTGAGTTCTTCCTTTAGCTCTTGTAGATTTCTCTTTGCTATCTTGCTACCTGACGAGTCCTTTCAAACCGGAAGGCTGGCCAATGCTTCTCTTTCAACTTCCAATTTAGATACTACCATTTTATTCTCTGCATTTGCCATGTCTAGTTGTGTGAGAAGCTCTTTG
The DNA here is from genome assembly GCF_053477565.2 of Lygodium microphyllum. Lineage (NCBI taxonomy): Eukaryota > Viridiplantae > Streptophyta > Polypodiopsida > Schizaeales > Lygodiaceae > Lygodium > Lygodium microphyllum. The sequence continues at coordinate 52,153 of NW_028229880.1, read as the reverse complement.
ACATAGTCATTGTAGCTCATGGATGGCGGCGGTGTTGTCAATGTGGTCGTTGTAGATGCCTCTATTCTCTACCTTTTGGGGTCTTGCTTGGATTTAGAATTTGCAACTTGCGGGTCTCTTCATCCCAGTCATTGGAGCTCCCCCACTCAACTCCTACACCGTATTCACTAGGTATTGCATCCACGCCATGAGGTTGCTTGCAAAACCTGTGTTGGTGATGCCTTGGGTGGTTGTGGGAGTTATAGGTTGGGGCACTAGAGTAGGTGGGATTGGATATAGTAGGCCCTTGCCTTTGCCTTGACATCAGTGGTGGTTTGATTTTTGGCACTTCAGTGTTGGTGCTTGGGCCTTCTTCCCATGGTGGACTCATCACGGCTAACTCCTCCTCCCTTGAGGGCTGTTCCATCGACATGCGGATGGCTTGAGCTAAATCTTCCTCTTAAGTCTTTAGTATTTCTTCCACTTCTACTTCTGCCTTCCTCCTTCTTTCTTCTTCCAATCTCCTCCACTCTGTTTACACCCTCTGTAATTCAACTTTTTCTTCCTTTGTCATTCTTTCCTAGTCTCTTGCCATTGCTTTTGAGGGGTTGTCTTCTTTGGCCTCCTTGCCCCTCCTTGGCCAGATGGTACCTCTAGTTCTTTGCCTCGCTCACCATCCTCTCACTCGATTGCTCCTACTCTTGGGATGGCAACCTTTCAGGTGTCTTCCTCACTTCCTCTTCACCTTTCGCCTCTCCCATAGCCTCTTGGATTATGGTAGTCAACACCCTGCCAAACCCTATGATGGATGCTTTTGATGATGATTTCTTTCTTCCCATCCTCGCTGTGGAAGCCGAAGACTAGTCTTGTCCTTATGGCTAGTACCTTTGCCCAATCTTTGATGGTTTTCCACATGTAGCCATTCCAATTCACCTCATTGCAAGGCTCTCTAGTAGAGACACTCCAAGTCTGCTCATTAAGGCATTGTACCTTTGGCTAGAGGATAGGGCAGCGTGGATCACCTTTGCCTCTACGAAACCTGACTTGAGGATTTGGGATGTTGCCTAGGCTGATGGCATCATTGGTGTGGACTAGGGCCTTATCCATCCCTAGCATGCCGTACAAACGTCCCTCTTAGGTCACCTCTCAACCTTGTTGACCATGCATAATGATTTTTCCACCACTTCTGGGCTCAATTCCACCACGACTTTGTGGGGTTCTTCTCCTTGTCACACTATTATGGTGTTGTGGTTCCTTGAGGAACTTACTATATGTATATCCTCTACATGATGTGTGTTCAAGGCCTATTTATAAATATCCTTGTCTATGAATTCTTTTAGAATAAAAAATAACCTTTTTCTATTCAATCTGTAAATAACCCCTTTATATTATACCCTTTTGTATGTAAAAAATGTATTTTAAAAATGCCTTATTTTGAACCCACGTAATGCACACATATTCATGAGTGACTTACTCAAGCATGGTTCCTATTGGCATCAAAGGGCCATAGGAACTCCATGCACATGCTATAGTCTACAGCATATGTCCAACTTTCTCTATGTACTTTCTCAAGTTGCACTAGTTGACAAGCCGCTTCACGGCCAGTTCTTCCATGACCAAGTCATCCAAGTTCAGAAATTGAACCGTTTGAAGGACCTGATCTCTACCGTTAGGATGTACTTTGTTTGTTCTTCTTCTGTGAATGGAAGCTTGCCTTTGTCTTGGCCCACCATCATAGGTTCCTATCACACTACCACAACTTATCATTAGTTTTCTTGAGATAACTCTTGCAAAACAATAAGCAGATAATGACTGTAATCTATGGAGAGGCGAAATGCTTAATTATAAAATAAAGAATTTGGCTTCAAGAAGTCTGCACAATCCAAAGGAAACTATGAAAATTTTCTTAATCATTAGTTGGTTTTTATTCCTTTAAACATTGGTTGAGGTTTGAGATATGTTTTACTTTCCACCTTACCCCCTTCCCCCTCCAAAAGGATATGAATCCTTCCTAGGATTGGAGAACGAAGAGTTAAGGGCATTAACACTTGGCTTGTGATGCTTTACTGTTGTGTTAGCTAGGCCTAGAAATGTGAGTTATACTCCAAGTGAGCATGATAGTCCATGTCGTGAGATCTAATACCTAGTGCATGATGAAAGTCACCAGAGTTGATCTTGCTTGGAAATGTGCAACTCTTCATCAGTAAGTAGTCGATATAAATAGGGGCGAGCCATGTTATGAGCTTCTAAGGGTCGATTGCGAGTGATGGCCAATACTCTAAAGAAGGTAGGAGTCACATAAGTCGGGTCATACTCAAAGGTTTTTGGGTCATACTCAGAGGTTTTGAGTGCGTGTCTTTGCTCACCATTGGTTATGATTGGGCAGCCCTCTTGTTCCCATTGAAGATGGAGAATGTACCATTTGCGTAGAAAGGAGGAGTCAGTGACGGCCAGCCTTTTGAGTTCTTCTAACTCTTGGTTTGTGGTAGAGACTCTGCTCTTCCTATAGGAGGTAATTAGCCTTTGTCTATGGGCTTGCTCGCAAGAAATTCTGGTGTGATCAATTCCTCGGCTACCATGGGGACTTTAATGAACATGAACTTAGATTCTTCCCAAGTACATGGCATCGTGGGTACACTAGTTGCTAAAGGCTCATTTAGGAGGCCTAGGTCCAACCATTTCAGAGCTTTTAGTGAGCATTGTGAAGGTAGCATCCAAGCATCTAATGCATGTGACCAAGTCAATCCCCATGTTCGCAGCTAGATCAAAGGCCAATGTAAGAATAGATCTCTACTCATAAGAAGATTTAAGGCTTGCAAGAGGTTGGGTTTGACTGGGTTGGATAGCTCAACAACAAGTGGTGTTTGCCACTTTGATTGATCCTTAGGGTGTGGGTTAGCCGCTTGTGTGAGGGACTTGGTTTGGGACTCAGATGTTGTGCTACTTGCTAGTTGTGAAGCCATTGGGACATTAGTTAGTAGCATAGGAATGGGTCGATTTAGGGGCAACCAAATGCAATTTTGTTCGGTAGACCTTTTGAGGTTCGACATGTTTGGTTTTTGACTCAAGTGGTTTAGCGGATTTAGGTGGCTCACCCGACTGTGGAGATGTGCTAGTAGCAGTTGGCTGAGGGGCATATGTGCTACTCTTGATCTTAGGCATCCAAATCTAGTTTTCCCTCATAATAGCCTTGTGTGTGCAATAAGGCCATAGATACCCATCGCGGCCTGACTATTCATCAACTATTCATCGGGTTTTAGAGCACCAACTGTGTCTCCTATGCTTAGGATATGATGTTTGGAAGTTATGAGTCCTTGTGGATTGATTCTTGGATGGTGGTAATTGGCATTTAGGTACCCATTTTAGTTGTTGTTTAGTGGTCTTGGTTGTATTTCCCTGGGGTTGCAATTGGTCGGATGTCTTGGGGGGTAGGATGAAACTAGTCAATGATCTCCCTCCTTAGACTCTGTGCTAGATACTACTACATTGGTGGCATTGAAGGCTTGGGTGGAGCCATGCTACCCTTACTAAAATCCATTACTATCCTCACAGTGCCAATGGAAAGGTGAATACATTGTGATTTGTAGTCAACATTGTAATATGCCTGCTTCTTGAAAAAGTGCATCCCAACAACAATTCCTTACCTGTGGTTTTGGTATTAGGTAGCACGTAGAAAATCATGGGTAGACTTCCAATCTCGATAGAGACCACCACTTTGCATTTCCTTGGTAGAGAATAGGAATGCCCCCCAAATGGGTTGACTTTAGCATTTTTGGGCTACAGTTGGGGTTGACCAATGAGAGTTCAATGCTTGTAAGTAAGGATGTTGAAGTCAGCTCCCTCATCAATGAGCACATCAAAAGCACATGTCTTTTGAGCACCAACTCTAACTCATAGATAAGAAAGTTCTACTGACAACATTGGTAGCTCATGCAATGGATGGGTTGGGGGGTAGTACTTGTTGAGACGATTGTTGTTAAAGAAGCCTATGCTCTCTCCCTCTAAAGTTTCGAGCTTGACATTGCATGTTCGACTAATATTGCAGACTCTAAAAGGCCCTAATCCCCTGAATTTCATCTTTTGCTGCTTATGGCCTTTCACTGCATATAGCAATACTAGGTCCCCTTACTCGAAGTCGCACTGTTTGACATGCTTGTAAAACCAACTCTTTTATCTTTCCTTCTCACAAATTAGTGCATGAATAGCTAGGAGTTGCATCTCGGAGAGATGCTCTAGCTCTATTAAGCATTTGGTCCATGCTTCTTTCCCTTCCCATCACTCTTGTACTACCACTCTCATGCTAGGTATGAAAAAATCTATTGGAAGAATTGATGTGGTTCTGTAGGTCAACTTCTTGAAGGGTGTTTGCCCAATTTCTGTCTTATAGGCTATCTTATAGGCCCATAGTATTGCCATGAGTTTGTTATCCTAGTCATTGTATGAGGTTGAGACTGCCTTAGTCACAAAATTCACTAAGATCTCGTTCGTGGACTCTACTTGACCATTAGCTTGAGGGTAGTAGGGTGACGATTTCCTATGGATGATCAAGAAGGTTGATAGCAAGTGGGCAATCACTTCACTAATAAAATGAGTGCACTGGTCGCTAACTAGTTTGATGGGGCAGCCAAATCATGAGATCACTTGCTCCCAAAGGAACTTAACCGTGGTTCTAGCATCATTATTTCTTGTGGCTAGAGCGTATCCATATACTCTTTCTAGCTAGAGTGCACTAGATCATCAACAAATACTTCTAGCTCTCACCTAAGCATGTCCTTGAAGGTGGTGCACATTAAGCATTGAAAGGTAGTAGGAGCTTAGCTTAAATGATATGACTATGTACACAAATACACCCCACTCTGTGGTGAACACTGTCTTATACCTGTCATTGGGGTGTACTTGGACTTGGTTATAACCTGAGAAGCCATCCAGAAATCTGTAGGCCTCTTTTTTGGCTACTTTCTCAAGCATGTGCTCTGTGTAAGGCAACATGTAACTATCTCTCTTAGTCGCAGGGTTGACTTTCTTGTAGTTTACGCACACTCGAATCTTTCCATTCTTCTTCAAGACGATCTAAATGGGTGACACCCAGTCCGTGTGCTCAATCTCGTAGCTGAATCATGCCTTCAATAGCCTATTGATCTCTTAATGTCATGAGCATGTTTTGGATTCATTGGGTAAGGTCATTGCTTTACTAGCATTGTGTTAGGAGTCATTGTGATGTTATGTGTTAGGACCCTTGAATCGACTCCTTTGAGTTTGCGTCTAAGGACCATGCGAGCATGTCTATATACTCTTGCAAGAGAGCAATAAGATTGGAGTCTTCTTGCTTAGTCATGTCGTTAGCTATGAACACCGATCGAGGCTTCTCCCCTTCCCTTTCCAAGTAGACTTTCTTGAATTTAGTAGGTCCTTCTATCGTTTCACTTGTCTGTCCTTGTCTTTTTGCTCCCACCAAGATCACTACCCTATCCCCTTTCTTGCATTTAGTGAAATGCTCTAGTAGGTCTTGGGGTTTCTTTTGCTATTCCACTTCCATTCCTTTAGGTCACCCTTCCTTTCCCTCCTTTAACAGTTTGTGCCTTAGGTGGAGTGGCAAGTCCCCTTTGTTAGTTTGGTTTTAGGAGGTCAGGGTATCTCTGGATCACTCTCAAATCTTATCTTCGATTCTTAGTTGAACTCACAACCCTTGCTAGAGGATAGAGCTTCCCCTAGTGGTCGCAATTCTGAGGTCAACTCTATCCTAAAGCAAGATGGGACACTTGACTGGACTAGCCCTACTTGTTTGTAGTCCATCACACCCAAGTGATCTAGACAAGTGCAATTGCATTTAGTTCTAAAGACTCCTCTTTTGATTTTAAATGCATTGGCTCTTTGCGGCTTGGGATCTACTTTTATTTTTTTGATTACTTGGCTGCTAATGCCCTACTCTATCATCTCGACCTCTTCTTCATTGCTTCCATTTGAATGAGAGAAGTCCTCGTACTCTTGTCTGAATTGTTGCCTCTTGAATGTTTGTCATCATCTAGGTCTCTATTCTTGACTCTCTTTTCATTCGTGATCATTGCTCAAATATACTTAAGGTTTAGCTCGTGCACTTTGGTCCATCGCCATTTTGGTTCACATATGAGGTATTGGATTGGTTTGAGATTAGCGGCTAGCTAACTAGCTAGCTCCTTTGTTAGATACTCAATAATCCCCTAAGGTTCAAGTTTGTTAGATGTGATATGGAAAGGGGTGGGTATTTGTTGCCTGTTCTTAGGGTTTTTAGCCATCATACAGAGTAATGGTAGGGTCTTGCCCCTTGGAGTCTGAGGTGCGGTGGCTTTATGGGACTCACCTACTTTTCTTGTAGCCTACTTATAATCTTCTTCCTCATCGAAAAATGATAGGTTGATGGGGTGGGTAGAACATGTATCTAGTCCCACTCATCTTCAAGGCAAGGAATGTACTTCATCAATGGTCCACAAGAATTCTTGGCTTGGGTGTTTCCTTTCAGGATAGAGGAGATGTCATCTAAGTCAACCGATGCAGTCGTCAAGGTGTCCATCTCAAATCTCACTGTCTCAAATCTATTTCCTAGGAATATGAGCCCATTACCCCAGTCTTCAATTACTCGCGCATTCCTCAACCATGGCTGGCCTAGCAAGTAGTCGTAGTCTACTCCCTTCATAACAATGAATTTTACCCGGAATTGGACACCTGCTCTCTTTAAGGGCCAGTCCTTCAACACTCCGAATGGCTTAACTTTCATGCCATTAGCTAGCGTGACATTAAACCTTGCAGTTTCCACTAGCGAAGGGTTCTCCCAAATGTGTAGAATTGCATGGCTAAGTACACTGACTCTTGCTCCCATGTCTATGATTCCCTTTCTCTTGACATCTCCTAATGTTGCCACTAGCAGGACTACATGCATCTTCATGTCCTCCCAGAAAGCATTCACATGCAAGGACTTATGCACTGAGTTCAATGTGAGACTAGGTATCTACGTGGTTGTGTTATCCTCATGCAAGTTTGCTATTTCTAGTTCGTTAGATCCCTCTATCTATTGCTTCAATTCTTGCCATAATGAAGGACTTTGCCTAAGCAGATCCCCATCGGCAACGTTACAAGAGTTGATTGCAATACAAGAAAGCCATTAGTCGCTTGCCTTTTGTCTTGCTCTACACTCTTTTGCCATTGGTCTTGAGTAGCTTGCCAACCGTTGGTATCTAAGCCTTGTCTTTGTGGTTTTGCGTGAAGTGTAGGTGCATCTCTTGAGTTTATGTGTGTCGGCAAGATGGGCATGCTCACATTATAGAACTTGTCGATCTCATCTTCTAGGATGGGCTCGGCATCCTTTAGATGCTCTTGGGCTTCTCCCATCCACTCCTTAACCTTGTCGGCTACTTCCAATTGGCACTTTGGACTAGGGTATTCCCCAATCTTGGCACTCCCCTTCTCTGCCGTTTTTGGCATAGAAGTCTCAGCCTCTACATTTGCTACTTGCTTCCCTCTCGTTAGCGTGGTTGCACTATCCATTTTTAGTGTCACTTTGGCAATAGCCTTCTTCTTCTTCCTTCAGCAGGTCTTCTTTCTTATTGAGGCCCCATCTAGGTTGCTAGGTCCTAACACTAAAATATCGACTTACTTCGTTTGTGCCCTAGTCATGACATTCAACAAGATGGGAATGGCCTCACCATCAAGTGTATCGACTCCAAAAAACCCCAAGGACACCAAAGGCACGATGGTTGAGCTAGTAGATGGTTTTTGCCTAGGGCATTTGGCATATACGTGAGTGATTCCATACTTGGGGCATCTCAAGTCGGCCTTTTCTCGCTTAGCTCGTTCTCGTCTAGGGAAATAAGATGAGATATGCCCTGGGTGGCCGCAAGTCCACAGCATGAGATTGGGTCTTGGCTTTTCCCTCCTAGACCCCTGTCCCTTCCCCGACCTAACACCATCACCAATACTAGTTTAAAGTCCATTAAGATAGGATTTCCCTCATCATCATACAAGATGTAAGGGTTTATGTATGTCTCATCCTCATTTGGCTCCTCTACTACGTAATGTATTGGAGCATCACTTGGTGGATGGGTCATGAAGGGTCTAGGTAGTCTAGGTATGCTTGTGGGGGGTTGATGTCCATTCTTGGGATAGCCATCATGGTATTGTTAGGTGATAGGAGAGCTAATGGAGCCCCCCTTCCAAATTGCGGTGGCGGTTCCCCATATAGTATGACAGGTTGTAAAGCTACGGATATGATAATCACCTTGATAATCGGCAATGCATAGCCAAACCTACTACAGTCGTGGCACAAGTTCTCGATCTAGGATTCGTGCTCTTGGCTAGGAGGTGATTCCCTCCACAATGGACACATTGCACGTGAGGTTAGAGAGGTCTTCTAATCATTTCTTGGAGCTTGGCCAACTCCAGCTTTACATCAGCCAATTCTTTGCTCGGGTCAACACTCTTCCTTTTCTCTTGGTTACCCTGATTGGATCTCTTGCTAGCGGTGGTAGCTCTCTCTGAGGTTCTAGAGACTGCACCATCTCGGCTCGTGGCTCTAGATCTCCTCTCCTTGAGCAGGTCATCTACATGTATGGCTCCCTCAAAGACCCTAGCTAGCATGTCCCTTTGTAGGTTTGAGTTTCCTACCGAGGCCTTGTAGAGCTCTTCACTCCTAATTACGCTTATGAATGGACCACTCACTTACTAGGTCACTCTGTGTGGCACTAGGATTCTCTTAAAGAGACTCCACATGTGGGTAACATAATCTCTAATGTTCTCCTTGTCCTTTTGACTAACATTCATTAGTCGAACAATAAGGTTATTTGAGTATCCTCCCTTAGAGAATCTCTTGATGAACATGCTCTTGAGAATATTAAAAGTGTTACATTTGGCATCATCTAGACTAGTGTACCACATCCGCCCTTTATCTCCTAGAAAAATAACAAAGGCTTGTGCATGTTGATTTGGGTCCGTTTGGCCGTTTTCCTAACATACCTACTCAAACTACTCTATGAAGCTATAGGATTGTTGGGCTAGTACTGATTGAGTTTCTTGGAAATTATGGGTACCTTTGGTTGCCTCCTTGAATTTGGCATGATTCCTAGTCCTGCTAGCAACAAAGTTGCTAGGGCTGCTCTACTTTTTTGAAGCCATATTGTCTATGAGTTTCTTAGTGAGAAGCTTGCTCAATGTGAGATTGGCTTCTAGTGCTCTCTCCCTCTCCGCATTGGGTCTTGTCCTATTCCAAATTGTAGGTGCTAAAACTCCTTGGACCTCTCACATTTCTATTTTTTGCCTTAGCCTTTGAGCTTTCTACTCCTGGTTGTAAGTAGTTATGCCCTGCACTGACTTCTTGGCTAATTTCTGCTCTTTCGCAAGGTCAGCTATGGTATCCTCAGTTGACCTACCATGATACTCCATCTTGGTTTGTAAATCATAACATGGTTGGGAGCTTGGCCTTGACATTTTGTTGGCCTCTTGAGCTACTAGGTTGTCAATCAAACTGATCAACTCACGTAAGGTTGCGTCCCTAATTGCGTGGTCTTCTTGTTCTCTAAAGGGCTTGATTTTCATACGCAGTATTCTCAGTTGCACATTTGAGATTTGAAGGTCTTCTCCTATTATTGGGTTTGTTCAAGTTTCTTATCTTGCATGTGAGTTCCTTCTTAGTTCAGCCAATCCTCAAATTTAAGTGCGCCCAAGTGTTTGTAGGGTGCTTCTCTTCATGTGCAGTGCAAAATCAGGCTTTTGGCTTTCTAAGCGCACTTCAAGTGATTGTTCAGGCAGTGCGTGACTGTGAGAAAAATAATGTGATGCAACACACTTTTCTAGTTTGCTCCCTCAAGTGGTTACTCTAACAGGTTCTGTTGGGTCCTTTAAGATGGTTCGGAGGAGTGGTCTGAGGGGCTTTGTTCAAGGTCACTTCCTAGACGTGGGTGAGTTGTGATCTTGAATTCTGGAGGCTCTATGAGCCATCCGATGTGTTTGGATGCCTACAAGGGTGCTGCTTTGCTTTGGGTTGAGCTCTACCTAGCCTGGGATGTGTTGGAGTGGTCAATTTTAGGTTCTAGTCAGTGTGTCTGCTTCTCATAGGTCTGATTCTTGGAATCAAACTTATCTACTGATTGCAAAAATCCAACGAGCCTAGTTGTCTGAGTCTAGACCCATCTGACTCGAATTGACTAATGATGTTTGATTGGATGGAGTATTGTGGGTGTCCGAGTGGACTGAATTAGAATATCTAAGTACGAGTGTCCGACTCTAGTAATCGAATTCCGCGATGGGTGTCCAATTTCAATGGTGCAAAAAATAACCTAGAAGGCATAATTTCACTTCATTCGTCTTCTATGGTTGATGCCAGGTGCTAGGAACTTCCAAAATCAATGATTAGATGCAAAGGAAGGCTTGTGTGTACTTAGAGTAGCCAGAAACCTCTAAATCGGTGCACTCAATCTCTTCTTTGCCCTAGAGCTCCAACACACACACACATACACACACTCTCTCAAAGCTTAGAAATTGAAAATGAGCTAACTTCCCCCTTTCTTAGGATTTTAGTCCCCCTCTCCAACACTCCTTGGATGTCTTTTCCTCTTCTTTTCTGGATTACAACCCTACTTTTCTTCGATTTGGCCAGTTGTTACACACAAAACCCTACATTGGTTTCTTTCTCTTTACCTAATTTTCCTATATAAATGCCTACAAATTTCTACAAATCATAAGCAAATGCTAATGCAAATTAAACTAACTCATCCAAAATTTTAAAATCCAAAACTTACTTGCACCGAAAATCAAATGCCCTTCCTTCCTACTTATCTACTTCAATCATCGGTTCAGGGAAAACCCTCCAATGCTTGATTAGGAGTGTGCAAGTACTCAAGGCTTGAATCCCTTGGTCCCGGAAAATGGAACCAAAATGTGGGAGCTTTTTCTTGACCTCCAAGACCCACATACCACTTATTGCTCAAGTGTTTCAAGCCAAATGCTAATGGCTACCTCTCACATAGTCGTACTATGCACTCTCAAGCCTACGAGTGTAGTGAGCTTACCTCAATGCCCGATTGAGTACCCTCTTCTTCCAAGAACACCGGTAGCCCCATGATCTAAGATGCAAGCTCAAGAAATCTCAATCCTCCACCTTCAAGCTCCATGCCCCATAGCCGTGTGCATGAGACAAGAGAAGAGAAGAGAAGAGAAGAAGAGAGGAGAAGATGGAGAGCTTCTCCACCATGGTCCCTCACCCTCACACACTCACTCCCTCACACCCTCACACTCCCTCTATCAAGCAGAGGCAAGCAAGCAAGCAAGCAAGCAAGAAGAAGAAGAAGAAGAAGAAGAAGAAGAAGAAGAAGAAGAGCCACTTTTACCACACACTAAGAATGAGCTTCTCTATTCGCTTTTTGGCTTTATACATACCTTCATCTATTTGGGTACCCATCCCCTTTTTACATGACCGGCCATCTTGCCAAGGTCCTCTTTTCCTATTCCCTTCTATTTAGATTATGCCTTTATCCATGCCGCCCATCTACTCTTTACAACTTGCACAAGGAGGGAGCCTGGCGCTCTTTTACAAAAATTTAGGGGCACCTTTACATTTTAAAATGTGCCTTTGAATTTGCCTCGACTTTTAAGGTTGCCCTTATGCTTTTGGACTTTTCTTCTCTTATCCTTTTGTTGGCCACCTTTTTTCACTTTGCTTTGTATTTTTGAATTTTCTTTTGCTTCCTTTTTTTTCGTCTTGCACTGGGGTTAACATGCAGCACTGAAGAAGGCTCAAGAATGCCCATCTGAATCTTCTCATTCAACAACTCTATCAACTTTGGTAGGTGGGCTTTTGGCATTGGAATTGGCCAAAGATTCTAGGGAATATGAGGAATAGTAAAGATAACCATTGGAGCTAGTACCTTTGGATCAACACACCCAATCTCCTCAGGAAAAAAAGCAAACATCCTACCATGCTTTTCCAACATATCCATGAAGCACTACTTCTCTACAAGAAGCAAAAACTCACCATTTCCAATTTTCAGCTCTGCTAAAGTCTCTGTTAAGAACTTGTGACCAATCTATGTCTAGGATCTCGCAAACTTAGTAGCCCTGCAGCCCCCCTCATTTGATCCTCACTATCTAAGAGTAGCAAACTTGCAATTACTTTAACTTCCTTGTCCATAGTCTTGTACCTAGTAAACACCATGGCCTTTATTTGTTCTCTTGATCTCACATCTTCTGGCATCCCATAATGGACTGAACATAGACAATCTGATACCCATTCGATTGAGCTACCTCAACCTCTAACTTCATAAATGTAGAAATCTCACAGTACATCTCTAGATAATGCACTAAGACATCACTAGAGCAAACCAAGTCACCAGTTTTCAATACGGTCTCAAGTTCTGTAAATATATCTGCACAAAATAGGGCATCAAATAAGCCATCTACATCCTCATCATCTTGTAAAATACTTGTCTTCTTGAATAAATTTCTTCTTTTTTGCATGTACTACATCAAAGTCTTTGACATATCAAAAATCCTATGATAAAGGATTGAATTGTCTACATAAAAACCAACAAAACTAAAAGCAAATACACCATTGTTAGGAGGTGAGAATTGATCCCACCTTGTACCATTGTTGTCTTGTAGGATAGGGTTACTTAATAAAAATCCATGTTTGCCAGTTGGGCAAAGGATCTCATCTTGCAAAGAGTCCATGTTCCTTGGATGATTACTCAACCACTCTCATCCCATCTTTGCTTATGAACTCATGCATAGGTGGAGCCGTCATCAATCACCATCGTCTCCATGTGGGACTTTGTAATGAATGGCTATCATAATATGACTTTATACAAATAGGTATCTTGTACAAAAAAATGAAACTCCTCCTATATATCACCTATGGATACTTGAATATTTGGACATGCTACATACAAATCTCCTACTGTGTTGTTGGTTGCTCTCATGCACCAACCATGATTCACATCCATTGGCCATCTCTCACTCTCACAAGCCTTTTGTAAAATCAATATAATATCAGAGCTATGGTTTGACAAAGCAATGCATGGAGTAGCTCTTTGGGCAATTTTTACCACAGTCTGTGTGTAGTAGCGCAAGCCCAATGAGGCGTAGAAAAGTGACTATGAGATACAAGGATAGGTGTCACACTGTCCTTATAACGAATTGGCTATGACTCTTGAACAACATTTGAGCATACAGGAACACTCCTCATGCAACTCATCACCACTCTCGTCTAATAACTCCTCTATCTAAATTCTCTATCCTTGAGCTCTCCTTGGGCAGTCTATACAATTTGTCACTTTCACTTTATGATAATGATAATCTCATCATGAAATTTCCGCTTGGTGATGCCCAAGATATGACCAAGGATAAATTTCACTTTGCTATTTAAAATCCAATCCTCAAGCACCTTCTTGAGGTCTGTAGTATGCTTAATGTCAAAAACGAATCTATAGCTAGGCTACTTTTTAGATCATGTATATTACTTCTTTTCCTTGGGTTGAATATCATCCATAACTTGCTTTGGAACTGGCCTAGAAGGGAGAGTGGAAGACTCACCCCATCTAGTCTTCTTTGATATACTAGGAGTCTCATCATCTTGTCTCCATGTCTCCTCTACTTATACTTCAATTCCCTGGGTCTTTGCTAAGAAGGCATAGATCAAGTTAGTGTCTACTGGTGCATCCCAACCAGCCTCACTTTGAATTCTTGACCTATAGTAGTAGCTAACTTTGGTTGCTACATCTTTTCCTTGTGAGTTGTATCCAAGGAAAAAGACCATAAAGCAGACTTACTAGGTAAACTCCACTCAAGTTGCATACCATAGGCAAAAGCATTGCTTCTAGCCACATAGGAATTTTGAGTAGTCATCTCTTTAAGAACTTACTTCATTCTCTCTTTTTCAAAATTAGTCTACAAAGGCAATCCAATCTTTTAAAAGAATAATTGTTCTTAGATCCATGAAACACCAAATTCCTTCTCCTTGCTTCTTGGAAAGATTCATTGTTAGATATGATCAATGCCCCACCCTCATTAGGTGCTACCAATGATCCATGGTGCTCAAAGTTGTAAGGCCCCCATTATGAGGAGAAGCCAAATGTGAGCCCGGACATTGGTTGAGTCTTGACTTGTATATCAGATGAGGTCTATGTTACCGGATGGCAAAAAGGTGACTGTTGTGGGTCTAATCTTTGGGTTAGACAGAGTGGTTAAGCTCGTAGCAACTCGAGGCGCATTGCATCGAGTTGCGGTGTAAGGGAGTTAAAAGGGGCCCCTATTGTGGGGTCCCGGGGCCGCGGAAGCGGCACCTGGCGTTGGCCCCCCTGGCGGGGGTCCGGGGGCAGCGCCCCTGGCCTGATGGTAAAGGGAATATTCCTTGGCCGACTAGTGGAGGCTCATATGGTAGGTCGGGCGGTCAGCAGGCCGACCTAACGACCTTTGCGGGCTATAAAAGCTAAACCCCTTCGCAGCCATCTCCCACTCATCTTTCACCCAGTCAGAGTTGTTGTTCCAGCTAGCCTTAAGCTCTTCACCTATCTTCTATCTAGATCGCCATCTAAGCTTCACACAGTGGAAGCGCACGGGTGGACAAAGCCATCTTTGTATCAGTTGTTTGGAGTTAAAGAATTTACTGACTCTCCTCTTATCTGTTGTGTACTCTCTATCTCTTTCTTAGATTTTGTTTGATGCACCGTGTAATATTTTACATTCATGCTCCTTGCAATAATGCTAAGGATTGTCACACCAAAGACACCACGAGTTACTATTTCTTCCTGGAAAGATTCATACTCCTTGTAATAATGCTAAGGATTGTCACACCAAAGACGCCATGAGTTACTATTTTTTCTTGGAGTTCTGGGAGACAAAGGTGTATGTTTTTGCTACCTTTCAAGTTTAGACAAATCAAGTTATAGATCTTTCATATTTTTGTTTAACTCCTCGATATCAATACTGAATTGCAGTGGAGTAGGAGCTAGTGATATAGTCAAAGGCACACAAATTGGTATATGGATAGGGGTAGGAAGGGATGTGGACATAGGAGTTGAAAGAGGCACATAAGGTGTAGGAAGAACAACTATACACATAAGAGGTGTAGGCATGTCAAGAGAAGGTATATGAGTGGGTGGAGGTAGAGAGACTAGAGTTATTGGTGGAGTGAAAGAAGACATGGTAGTAGGAAGGATCATGGGTGACACAATGCCATTTTTTAGCTTTGACTTCCACATTTTTCACTTCATCAAAGTGGTGACAACATCTTTCATATCTTGCCAATTAGTTTTCAAGCCCATAGGTTGCATCCTATCCTCCAAAAGCTCTCCTAGCTCCGCTTGCAGCATGGCATCCACCACGTGTAAAAATAACTCCACCTTTTCAGGCTCTAAGGCTACTCATCTAATATTATCCATCTCATTAAATTTAAACTTGAACTCTCAAAGAAGCTTAGTCACCACCAAACCTTTGTGGCTTATAGAACCATTCGTGGAAGCTGTGTCTCGTATCTATCCCTAGATCCTCCAAGAAACATTCCTCCTTTAAAGCTTTCTTACAAGCAGCCCAACTAGGACTCATAACATACAACTCATTGATGCGTGGCTTCAAAGAAGAAGTAACCAATTGCATAAAAAATTGACTCATCATGTGAGTAGGTACACCAAAAAAATCCATCTTTGACTCATAGAGCTTCAAATAGCTTGAAATATTGTGGCCATCAAAAAGCTGTGTCTGGCTTTCTATTTCCTCCATAGCTTTCAGAGTGGTAGCTTCATATTGTACATTGGCTTGTACCTGCATCTGTTGTAGCCTCTGTTGTTGATGGTGTTGCTATTGTTGCTCCATAAGTGTACATAGAAGTTGCTTCATCTCTTCAAATGTGGAAGGACTTGCAAAACAAGTTGCCTTCCATCTTGTCGATGCCTAGGTTGGGCTTCACATTGGGTTCACCACCAATGTTGAAGTGCATCTTTGTCAAGCCAAAAAATCTATAGAGGATCAAGAGCAAATTAAGGCAGAAGAAGTTACCATAAACAAGCCTGAGAGAGAGACCCAAAAATATATATCATTGCCCTAATTGGCTACTTGTAAATTCCAGTCACAAGAGAAATTGGATTCAAGTCACTTGCTCAAGGATATGAATATTTCTACCAATGCAGCTTCAACATAATTGACATCATAATGGTAGATGACAAGTCATTGCATACTTTTAAGTTGTAAAAAGCTAGATGGCTTTTGTATGGCCAGCACAAAAGTTGAAGGAGTTGTCTTTGTATTCACCGATTTAAGCCCGTGTTAACTAACATGACCATAATGATGCCCAATAGGAAGTAGTATTCAAATTTGACATTATAATGCATCATTCCGAGGTGATCACAAGGTATTGAGTGTTAAGAATCATGTGGTGGAGGGACTTGCTTGAGCTGCTATGCCAAGCACACACTATATACACAAGAGGAAGCTCACTCAAGAACATAAGAAGAGAGATGGAGGCGAAAAAGTTTTGTTGCTGGTTTCTTCTTCTTATTTCACACATAATACAATGTACACAAAGTGTAGATAAGATACACCATAAAAGAAAGTGGCCTACTAAGTCAAACAGTGCATAACTGACTATACTAGTTGACTGGCGCTATATCTATGCCATTTGTAGTAGGTAGGTATATATAAACTAAATATAATAGGTTATAAGTTAGTGGCCATGTTAGTATCATAATGATCATCGACATGCTAAGTTTAGATGTGCAGACCCATCTAGCTAGGTGGTCCATCATTAATGTCTGCACATGTTGAGCTTGCCATCTCAACACTCCCCCTCAAGCTCAACTCTATCCCTGCAGCTCCAACTAAGCTTCAAAACTTTCAAAGATTCTCTAAATCCAATGCCTTTGTGAAAATGTCACCTATCTGATCTTGTGTGCTGACATATACCAAGTAAATATCTCATGCAAGTATCTTTTCTCTCACACAAAGTGGTAGTGCATCTCAATGCGTTTTGTCCTAGCATGGAACATTGGGTTCCTAGCTAGCTATATGATACTCTTGTTGCCACAATGAATGACAATTGGACCATCTTCCTGTACATCCAAATCACCTAATAACTTTTGCAACCATACCACCTCACATCCTGCCATAGTAGCACCTCAATGCTTAGCCTTTGTACTCAATAAAGCAATTGTAGGTTGATTTTTGCTGCTCCATATAATTGCTACACTACCAAGGGAAAACATGAATCCATTAGCAGATATTTTGTGTTCTGACATGCTACCAACCCAATTTGCATCTGTGTATTCAAATACATGTATATCCTTACCTATCTCATAAAAAAGTTCATAATGTAAAGTGGACTTCATATATCTCAATATGCATCTAACTACATCCAAATGAGGCTTTCTAGGCATCTACATAAATTGATTGACAAGGACAACAACATAGCTCAAGTCTTGGGCTTGTGATAGTAATGTGAATTAGACTCCCTACTATCCTCCTGAACATAGTAGGGTCTTCTGTTTCATCCCCAATGTTAGCACTCAACTTCACATTTTTCTCCAATGGTACTGAAAGAGGCTTACATGCTATCAGACTATACTTGGATAACATATCCAAGACACATTGCCTTTGGGATAGCCATATACCATCATCACATCTGATCACCTCAATACTAAGAAAGTATCTCAGCTCACCCAAATCCTTCATCTTAAACTTCTTCTTTAAGAAGTCCTTAACTTTAACAATCCCATTGTCACTGTCACATGTAATAATTAAGCCATTCACATAGATGACTATGATGACCAAACCTGCATCTCTTCTTCTTACATAAAGTGAGTGATTAGCATCAGAAATATAACAAAAATATTGACAAGATACTCTCCAATCTTGTTAGACCATGCTCTGGGTGCTTGCTTCAGCCCATAGAGTGCCTTCTTTAACCTACACACATATGTGGGATGCTCTAAATCCTCATTACCTCTGCTGACTGCTCCATATCCACCCGTTTTTGCAATTCACCATGCAAGAAGGCATTCTTAATATCCCATTTGCTGCAAAATCTAACCTTTGGGTACTACCAAGGCAATCACACATCTAATAGTTGCCATCCTAGCAACTGGATTGAATGTCTCTTCATAATCTATGTCATATGTTTGAGCATAGCCTTTTGCAACTAGCCTAGCCTTATACTTACTAACTGAACCATCTACATTATGCTTGACTTTGTAAACCCACTTACAGCCAATAGCTTTCTTTTCCTTAGGCAAGGGTACCAAATCCCAAGTCTTATTGGCTTCTAATGCAACCATCTCCTCATCCATTACTACATCCCAATGAGCATGAATAATAGCATTCTCAAAACAAGTGGGCTCAACATCCTCAACTACCTTTGCCATATAAGCATAATGGTGAGCTGCATAACCTTCAAAACCAAATCTTTTAACAGGGTATCTAACTGTGCTAGAGCTGCATAGCATTGGATCACTTAGTGGAGCCTTTACATTACTACGTGCTCTCTGTACACTTGCTGGTGTCCTAATTGAAGGAATACCAAGCTTATCATCCAAACTCTCAGAACCAATAGAATCTCCATCATATACCAAATGACTAATAGATGCATCATTACCATCTAACACTTTCTTCTTTCCTTTGTATTTGCTTGCAGTACTTGTAGATCCACCATAAGATGTGGGGCTACTCCTTTGTCTCCCAGACCAAGGGCTCATTGTAGGTGTAGTACTAGATGATGTTTCTAGTTCACTAAGACTCCATGATTCTTGCTTTTATTTTTGCACATAGTTATCATGATCATTATCATAATCTAATACATCACCAATAGGTGCATACCAACTGCTCATCTCATTAATAACATCCTTCTCACTCTAAACTCACCTATGACAGGGTTATAATGACAATATCCTTTTTGCTCTAAAGAGTAACCAATAAAAATACATTTTTCAACCTTTGGATCAAGATTCTTTTGCAGCTCATCTAGGATATGAACATATGCAATACAACCAAATACTTTCAAGTGTGATACATCGGGCTTCTTGGCTCTCCTGTAAAGCATTCCTCGGGGGTCGTCCCATTAACTGATATAGATAGTAGTATGAACAACTTCAGATAAAAAATATTTTAGCACATTCTTTTCAGTCTCAATTCCTATGGCAACTTCTGCAATATGTCTATTTTTTCTTTTTGTAACCCCATTTTGCTGTGGGGTACACTTGTAGTAAATTGCCTCATTATTCCATGAGACCTCAAGAAGCCACTAAAATCATTAGGGAGGTACTCTCCCTCTCCATATGATCTCAAGCACTTAACTTTTAAGCCTGTTTCTCTTTCAACAACTGACTTAAAAGATTTGAAGTGCTCAAATACATCACTCCTTTTCTTCATGAAATATACCCATAGCTTCCTTGAACAGTCATCATTACATGTGATAAACTATTTGCTGCCACCAAGAGATACAATCTGTGTAGGCCTCCAAACATCTGTATGCACAACATCAAGTATATTCTGGCTCACTTCTCTATCATGTGAAAAGGATTGTCTTGCTTGCTTCCCAAAGCGACATGCTTCACACACTTTATGAAATTTTGCAACCCCGAAAGAGGGCAATCATGTAACCAATCCTTTGGATTGCATTAATTTTAGCCTTTGCACATTTGCATGTCCAATACGTTTATGCTATATTTCAATGTCTGGAACCAATCCTTTTCCTTTAGCATACATAGCAGCATTCATTGTAGGAATTCTAGTATCGAAAGTGAACATGTGGCCAACTCTACTTCCTTTTGCGACCAACCTACACTTATAATTAAAGTCTTCTATAAAACAAACTTTTGCATTGAATCAAACCTGCAACCCTTTCTCTACCATTTGGCCAAGATACACTAAATTCTTTGTGATTGATGGCACATGTAATACATCTGTCAGACTCTTTGTCTAGCCATCATGCAAGGACAAATGAACCTTTTCAATGTGTGATATTGGGTGCCCTAAATCATCAGTCATCTACACCTAACCTAGATTTTGTAAGTCCTGCATCTCTCCAAACCATTCAACATGACTGGTCATATGTTTAGATGCACCTGAATTGACATACCATATATTATCATGTGTCCCCTTTCCTGTAATTGCATTCATCATATACTGCATAACAAACAGATACTCATTTTTTTATTCATTCTATCGTGAAGAGGATGCATAGTTTCCTTGCTGCAATTTACCACCATTGCGAATATCATCCTTCTTAGCATAACAATGGGTTGCAATATGACTTGTTTTGCCATAATGGCAAACACTAGAAGAATTTGCGGAGCCTCTGTTCTGCCATCCACCTCTTCCTCTAGAGCTCCCCCTACCTCTAAAGTTTCCTTGGCCTTCTAAAACCTTCATTTCACCAAATTGTTGATTTAACCTATTTTGTTGGTCATCACCACCACGTCCCATACCATGGCCTCTTGCTAGTACGTCCCCTTCTTGAACTTGAGTAAAATTCTTGGACCTGTTCACCATTTCTTTTAGATGAGTCATCTTGCATATTAATCTCTTTGGTAATCATGAGAGAGACCAACTTATCAAAATCTAAAAATGGCTTCCATACATATATAAAAGCGGCGAATGATTTTCAATCCTTCTCATTATTAAGACCACCCAAAGTAGATGAAACAAAATCATCATCATCATCATCAGGCATTGCATCAATTGTTGCTAAAGAATCTACAATGCTCCTCAGCTTCAATACATACTCATTGATAGTCATTTTTCCTTTCTTCAAGGTATTCAAACCTTGTTTGAGTTGAATCTTTCGTGCCTTTGTATTTACTGAAAACATGTTCTTAAAAATTGCCCAATCTGCATGTGAAGTTTCTGCATTCCTGATATGTCACAACATAGTATTATCAATGATTGTAGGTAGCCAATACATCACCTTTTTGTCTTTTGCATTCCATTCTTTCCATGTCTTTAATTCATATGTAGTCGGAGGGATACTTAGCTTTGACTCCTTTTCTTCACTTGAAACAAACTCATAAACGCCCTTTCGAATAAGGAAGTTTGTCACACAGAACTTCCATGAAGGGTAGTTGTTCTTGTCGAGTTTCTCAATGATGGGATTTCTGTTGTTCTTTGCCATTACCACAAAAATGATATAAAATAGCAAGCAAGTCTTTTGCAACCTTTTAACAAGTGCACATCATCAATACACCAAGCAACGTTTTTTACTGATTGTTCAATAATACATGTAATTTGTAACTTGTTTGCAGATAAATATTATGTTTGCTTCTTGGGAAACACCTAAAAAATTAAAAATTTGAAATCAGCAACCTGTGCATCCACTTTTGGTTGACACAACAAAAATTGTAGTATACCCTGAAATTGCTATCTACAACCTTGTGGCTCCAAAATGGGGCTTGAGATGGCCTCAAATGTCCGAAAAAAACTGTGGAAAATACTAAAGGGATCATTTCTAGAATATACAATGCTCTTCTCACACACCAAATCTCACAATAATTTGAGATTTTCACTCTACCCTGCTTTCGATGCCTCCATAGGCACTATTCAAGAGAAAGAGTGGAAGAATGGGAGAGCTTCTTACGCGTGGCTTACTTGCTCGAACCTTGCTTCTTATCCTTCACTTAATCCTTCAAAACCATCCTCTCTTAGTGGTGTCACTTTGATTTCATGTTAAGAATCAAGTGGTGGGCAAGTTGCTTGAGCTGCTATACTAAGTGCACAATGTATACACAAGAGGAAGCTCACTCAAGAACACAAGAAGAAAGATAGAGTCCAAAACATTTTTTTGTCGGTTTCTTCTTCTTCTTTCACACACAATACAATGTACACAAAGTATAGATAAGATACAACATAAAGGAAAGTGGCCTGGTAAGTCAACAGTGCATAATTGACTACACTAGTCGACTGGCGCTATATCTATGCTAGCAGTAGGTAGGTGTAACAAACTAAATATGATAAGTGATAAGTTAGTGGCTATGTAAGTATCATAATGACCATTGATGTGCTAAGTGTAGATGTGTGGATCCATCTTGCTAAGCGGTCCATCAACAATGTCCACACATGTTGAGCTTGCCATCTCAACATTGAGCTCTCCTCATAACTATCAATTGCATTCTCACACATAGTGTGACTATCTTCCATTAGCACCATCTTGCAAAATCCATAACTTCATCGAGCCTCTAACTCTAGGAAAGTATTGTGATGTATGTTGCAATCAGTGTGTGAATAGCATTGGCATTTCTCTGGTTTCTTCCTTCTCAATGAAAATATATTATAATAGTGCCCAAAAATCTTGTTGATTAACTATCATAGCATATATGCTCTTAAGCAAAAGATCAAGAAAGCAAAACTTTAGCTTGCAAAGTGAGATGACACTAATTTGAGATAGTCCAAAGATGAAAGCAATGACAATGTTATCATTCATATTTGGACTATGTTAGAGGATTGAGTGGAGTTCCAACTCTATGAGACCTCTTGAATAGTATTTTTCTCCAAGCTCTCTAAGGAAGAAGTATTAGATTGGGCTTAATAATGTGTCGACCATTGAAGGGCTCCTTAGAAGGATTGTAATTCTTGCCTACCATGCAAAAGCTGGCAAGGATGGAAGCTAAAATGTCGAGTACTAAGCCCTCCAAGGTTGGGTTATTGAGAATACAAGCTGATGCTCAAAAGCTTCACTGCAGTCATCCCAACTTCTTCATTTTTTGCTTTCAATTGCGATCAACTCCACCTATAGTCTACACCTTGAAACTACTTAAGCTATCGTGCATGCAGCCTATAGCCATGGAGAAGGAATTAGTAGTAGAATTGATTGATATCCCATGAATGCCTGATTTCCAATTGTATAGGGATGATGCTTAACGACTTAACATTCAAAAAAAAAAATCCACTTGCTATGCTTTTTCTTGAAGATGATGCCTCCCATCTTTTTCATCATCTTTCCAAAATAAGCCTTTTAGGTTGGCCCAAAAGGTAACCTAAAGAAAGCTTACATGTATAATAGTTTGCTTTTGCTTTTCCCACCATTTCCACAAGTTGACACAAGCATAAGTTTAATCTACCCTATTTGCATTACTCGACACATGGTAAAATTGAACTTTGCTCCACTTCATGTCCCTCAAGGATCGAAAACTTGATACAAAACATCCCCAATGCACCTCTCCAAGCCATAGTCTTATTCATCCTTGTTAAAGCAAAAGCCATACATTCTACATTACTTAATAAGTCAAAACATGGAGAAGTAATGCCCGATTTATTCTAACTAATCATCGGATTGCATACTCTTTCCTCAAATTTTTGAGAGTAAATGCATAGTGGCATGATAGTGGCTTTCCTCCCTTTTCTCCTTCTCACCCCTCTCCTCCTTTGTGGATGGTGCCAGTACTCTCTATCTCTCTCTCTCTATCTCTCTCTCTAAGATTTGATCTCTCTTCCTCTCTCTTCCTCTCTCTTTCATTCTCTTTCACTCATTCACTTTCAAAATACAAAAATTGGATTTTTGTTCCTTTTTTTTCCTTAGTATGCAATCACTATTTGCATTACTAATAGCATCGCTATATATAGCTACGCTGTATAGTGATATAAATAGCAATGCAAATAACAATTCTATTAATGATACTATTAGCGAAGAAAATAACAATTGTGCCAATTTGCATTAGAAACGATTGTCGCTATGTGCGTGTTTCCTTGTAATGATCTTCCCTATCCCTATTCTCTACACCTCTTCTCTTTGGAGTTCATGTAATAGTAAGAAAATATGGATCTAGAGCCTAGCACTAACTATGGAGGATGGAAGTCAGTAACAAGACTCATAGTGACATAGATAAGAAGACAAACTATTGCTCAAGTGAATTAGGTTCCAAGATGTAGGCTTGGACTCATAAACACAATCTTGAGTTGACCATGATAGAGACTCACAATAAAGTACAAAGTACAAATATCATTCTTTTAAAAATGAACCAAGTACATATCTTTCTAGCTTTTCATCTTCTTCACTCTCCTCACTGTGCATATGGAATTCAGGACATCTCTCCCTGGAGCATACATCATTTGTCTATTTCTCAATACCCCCCTCAAATGATGAGTCCTTACACTTGCTGGATTTTGCCCCCCCCTACATAATAACATGGCCTATGAGAGTAGCTCATAGGAAGCCTAGTCAAGTTAAAGCTTGATACTTTACATCTTTAGCAAGGGTTTGTTACATAAATAGATCCACTATGGGAATAAATTTCTTAGAACAATATGTCAGAGTTGTTGAAGGTAACGCAAGCATCTTCTTTTTCTTTTTCATTCATGAATTGACTTTGATGGTGGTTATTTTGCATTTGCTATGCTCTTTTCTTATGAAAGCATTCACTGGCAATATGGTTAGTCTTACCACAGTAATGGCATGTCATCTGACTTCTGTTGTTGGTGTTGAATCCTCGACCTCTTCCTTTGGGTCCAGCAGCTCCTTTGGTGTATAAGAGATTTTTCCTTGAATTGGTTTCTTTTACATCTTGGCTTTCTCCATCAAGAAGTGAGTGCTCAATGTCTTTGAGTGAGAGACTGGGAACATTACTTAGCGTTGAAACAAAGTTCTCATATGGTTCATGATTAAAGTGGCAAGTAGCACTGCTATTGCCTCATCTTCATCAATGTTCTTTTTAAGAGTTGCTAGTCGAGTTTTAAGGCTCTTGAACTTATTGATGTGTACAGTCATAGATGAACTGTCTTTTACATCCAACTTATAAAACTACATAAGAAATTTTACCTTCGAATTATTTACTTGTGTACCAAAGACCTTGTCAAGTTCTTCCCATGCCTTCTTTGCATCCTTGATACCAAAGATGTGATGTAGTACATCATCTGATAGAACCTAGGCAATAATACCTAGAGCTTTGTTCATCTTTTTCCATGCCTTTGTTTTAGGCTGGTCTTCTGCAACATCTTCTTTCTTGTCATCTACATCTTCCTCTTCATCTTCAAACAAGTCCCACAAATCTTTCCGCATAAGATGGTACATGGTCTTCTCCTTCCAGGCAATAAATCCTTCCCCACTCAATGTGTCAAGAGACACATGATGATTAGTGCTTCACAATGCTGTATGATTATCAAGGAGATACTATCTTGGAGCTCAATGTTGGGAATTAATGCTTAATCTTCTTCTTGAAGCTTTTTCCTGTTGGATTGGAGAGAAAATCTTGTTGGAATCTGAGTAGGTTTGATTGGTAGAGGCTTCAATAAGGAGGAACAGTGAGGAAAAATCAAGTTTCCAAGCTTTAGCTATGGTTGCCAGTTAGGGTTTTAGGACAGGGGCCTGGTTTTTCAATCTGTGTGGGTTGTATACATCATCATTTCTAGAGATTTTTTGATGGGAAGAAAGCTTAAGTACTGGGCTTCAATTTCCCTATGATGGCCGCCTAGATTGCACCTTATGCTACGTGCATAGTCACATGAATTGTTGTAATATCCTGAACTGTGCCTTTTTCAATTGATGCACAATGCTGCGTTCTACAGAGGGTGGCGTTGTTGTCCGAAGTGATAGAAGGGAGCGTTTAAGCTAAGAAGAAAATTTGGTGAAGCAAGCAAGAGCTGAAATAGCCTATATGATGAGATTTGAGTGCTCAACTGAAGGTAGGTGCAGTCTGGCTATGATTGCCAAGCAGGGCATTGAGAAGGAGTAGGAACTGGGGTTCCAGACTTGTCCTGAGTTGGTCTGAGCTCAAGTTGAGCTAGGTAAGAGTAAAACGAAGCTCGAGGATTAGTGCCATGTTTGACTGGGCTCTGATACCATGTAACAAAATATGGATCTAGAGCATAGCACTGACTATGGAGGATGGAAGTCGGTAACAAGACTCATAATGAATTAGGTTCCAAGATGTAGGCTTGGACTCATAAACACAATCTTGAGTTGACCATGATAGAGACTCACAATAAAGTACAAAGTACAAATAACATTCTTTTAAAAATGAACCAAGTACATGTCTTTATAGCTTTTCAACTTCTTCACTCTCCTCACTCTGCATATGGTATTCAGGACATCTCTTCCTGGAGCATACATCATTTGTCTATTTCTCAATAGTAATTAAGGCCTTCAACTAAATACACCCTAACATTTGGTGAACTTGACCTATCTTTTGATGATATAGGTGAGGGTTTAGGCATGCAGTTTCAATCGTATGAAGATGTGATGCAAATGTATTAGGCAATAATGGAAAACAAACTAGCGATAAAAGCACTTCAAGTGGTTATTAGTGAACTAAGTCAATTTATGGGCAAGAAATATCTAAATATCTGAAAGCCTATTGTATATAGATGGAATTATATGATATTCCAAAAAATCATATGATTAAGTATTTTAATCAGATTGTGGTAAGTGGAATCAAGGAGCACATTGGAGCATATATTTAGATTATGGTGCAATGTGGAAAAAAGATCTAGGGAAAGACAAAAATCTTAAGTAAGTGTTTGAATGCTCGTAAGCATCATATTTATAGAATTAATGTAAAAAATACATTAGTTGAAATTTAAGATTACAGGACTTCAAGAAAAAGATTGAACAAAATCGGAAGGGATGGTTTGTAGGGATACATGAATGATTGTGTAGGATGAAGTTAAGGAATTCTTACATGAAATGCACAAATTATAGTGAAAGCTAACAAGACTTGAAGAAGATGCTCAATATGCAAATGACTTGTCTAATGAGTTGCATGATGTTGCAGATGTGTTTTCGATAGATGCTTTGCTAAAGGTGTAGAGGATTCATTTTTGTTGAAGACAAATGAAATAAAGAAAATGAAGGTAGGAGATATATAGGTAGTGTTGATACTGGGATCATATGCTTTTATATGTATGACTACACAACAAACATTGAAGTATGCTTCTCTATGCACGATGTTGGGAAAAATGTGGATATGTTTTATATGGAGCAAAATCATTTAAGCTAATTGCAAAAGGATGTGGAAGGCCTCAATGCTACCATATAATCGAGGTGGAATTGCAAGCAATGGAATGCTAGAAAGTTTTGATAGACTACTACTACCATTTGATCTTGGTGGATCTATGAATTTCTAAGAGCAAGATATAGATGTCAACATGAAATTTGAGGTTTCATGAGCTTTCAATGCCTTATGATCCAAGAGGGAGTACTTAGATTAGTTGCATACTTTTGTAGGTATCAACTATCTAGATTTATGATCTAGGAGGAAGCTATATTGTTCATCACTTATGCAAGGTGATTATCTAGGTTTTTGATCCTAGAGGTATCCCTATGTTGATATGTGTGATATTTTTGGAGATGAGTATTTGGTCTTTTGATCTAGGTAGGTTGCATACTATCGCAAATCCTAGAGGATGTGAAAGTTTAGAAGGGGTGGATGTCATGTGATTAGACATTTAGTGAAAGAAAAGGGAGGAAAGAGATCTACACAAGTATTTTAGATATATACTTATGGGATACTTATTGATGATCCTAAATTTTTTTTCTAAGATCACAAGTGGTCCACAAAAATAGTCTAAGTTTCCATAGTTAAGTTCTATTAACTTAATGAGAGTTTTGGGTGGATCTAAACACATGCAATGAGTTATCTTGAGTGCTACAAGGTATCCAAGACTAAAAATATAAAAAAGCGATGTGTTTTGTAAAAAGTGATATTTGACTATTAAGAAAATATTTTTATAGTTCTACCCACATTGTCATGTCAATTAGGTTTGTTTGCTTTGATTTAAGTGCTTGGATGACCATATTTAGAGTTTGTATGTGAAAGTTATGGTGGAAACAAATTGTTGCCAAGCTAAAAATAGGACTATTAACTTGAATAATCTGTGATAGTTACATGGACTTCTAGGATGTATATTGACATGAAGATCAAGGATATTGAGTCACTTACATGACCTATATCAAAGGATGATTTGGGTGGCATATACTTGGAGCATGTAAAAGATTGATTTTGAATGCATCTTGGATAGTAAAATACTTTTTTTACTACTATAAATACCTAAAGAACAAGGTTGAAATCAGAGACTGAATATACTAGAGGGTTTTTCTTGATTCCTATGTATACTACCATTGGTAGTAAGCCATTCCGATTGATGGTATTTGATAGATTGTATATGCATATTGATTTTTACCATGGCTTATGAAACTTATGCATTGGATTGGAGCTTATGTATAGAAGAGAGTTTGTCATTGTTAGGGTTTTTTTAAAGCCATCATCTTAGATAGATTGGGATATTGTCCCAAACACAAGGTTTGAGCTATTTTCTCCAGTATATATACTGATTCTTGGATCTCAAATTAATTATATTTTCTATCCCTATTCTCTACATTTTCTTTGAACTCTTATGATTAAGGCCTTCAACTACATACACTCCGATATTTGGTGAACCTAATGTGAAGGCTGACAAAAGCATTTTGCAAGATGGGAGCTATTGTATAGGCCCTTTGGATGATGTAGATAGGCATTTAGACATGGAGTTCCAATAGCATGTAGATGTGATATAGTTATAGCACACAATCATGGAAAATAAATTGGTAACAAAAGTGCTTCAAGCAATCATCAATGAATTGGGTTAATATGATGAGTAAGTAATATCTAAATATCTCAAAATCTATTGCATGTAGATGGAATTGTATGGTATTCCAAAATATCATATGATTAAGTGTTTTGACTTGATTATGGTTAGAAATATCAAGGAGAATATTTGAGAGATACATCTAAAACATGGAACAATCTAGGAAAACTTTGAACAAGCCCTTAAGGAAGAGTATTTTATATAGGATCTAAAACAATATAAGGATCTAAAGCAAGCCATTGGAAAGTCTCAAGCATTAGCATTAGGGTCAAAATGCGTTAAAATTGACACTTTTGTTAATGACTAGATTAAGGAAAAGGCATATGAGAGTTTGCTACATGTGCAAGAATATGGTTATTTTGCTACTCTGCTTTGGAGATAGTAGAAACCATTTCATGGATTTCTCCTCCTTTTTAGCCAAAACCTCTAAAATTTGATATCTGTTGGTAGTCCAAAAGCTTATAAAGCTAATAAAAGTTGAAAAAAGACGTGATAAAAATGAGACAATGTTAATACTATCGATTTTGTAACTTTCAAGATGCATTTAAATATTCTTTCTAATGGCCATTGTATTTTTATTAGTCTTATTGATATTCATTTTGAGTTCATAAACCTTTATCTATTTGAGTTTTTTTCTTTGCATATTAATAGTGCTTCCTTTTTTTCATGGCATCCACAAGGCACTCTTTTCATTCGGTAAACCTTGTAGCATATTTAACAAAAGTACAAATGGAAAATGGGACTCCAAAATATTCAATATAAGGAATTGAATTATCATCTTATTGTCTTGCAAGGGCTCTCATAAGGTGAAGAAAACTAAACCAGAGAATATCAAATATCATTGGAAATGATATGCCGTTGATTTAAAAATCATAGCCCAAGGATGATTTTCTCAGGTGCAACATGTTTACATGGTGAAGGAGATGTATTTGCCTTGAAATGAATGTTTTCCTCATCAGCAAATCCAATGTAAGTTTGGTTTTGAGTTGAATATTTTATGTAAATATTATTTTTAATTAAATAACCAAGTAAATAGTGGATTATTGAGGTTAGATATCTTTAC
Organism: Lygodium microphyllum; assembly: GCF_053477565.2. Classification (NCBI taxonomy): domain Eukaryota; kingdom Viridiplantae; phylum Streptophyta; class Polypodiopsida; order Schizaeales; family Lygodiaceae; genus Lygodium; species Lygodium microphyllum. The sequence continues at coordinate 22,560 of NW_028229880.1, read as the reverse complement.
ATTGACAAGTTCCAAATGGCAGCCCATGGAGAGATTTAATGGCACATTCTATGCAAACCATAAAGAATTTGTAAACATTATCTATGCTGATTAAACTGTAAGGTTTTTTTTAGTGAAGGTAGGATTTTTATATATTATGCACAATATGTGGTTCCATCAAGAGAAGGTGTACATGGACATATTGAGGATTTACCATTGCTAAGACTTGCATCCTTGAATTGGGAGACTCTTGATGAAGTAACGATAAAGAGATTCAAACTTAGAGTAGCCAAATACATTCAAAAGGATATTACTCTTGGAAGGATATCGAGTAGAATATACTTATTATGGCCAAAAATGCTTTAAAAAAGGCACTTGTAAGAACATGATTAAGTTGCTAATTAGTTGAGATTTTGAAAGAATGAAACTACCAAATTTGGTTGCTTAGATGTGATTAATGAGAGGATATTTAATTCATTGAAGGGGTTAGCCATTAGTTGTCCTCATCTTTTAATTTATGTCAGGGTCACCTTTTCGGCCATTTTTTTCTTGAAACTTAGGAGGACTTGTATTTTTGAGGTATGTCCACCAAAATTGCATTTATTTACTCCCATATCTTCTTTTCACACACCAACCACTCTTTCACCATTTTCTTTCACCATTTTCTTATTTGTGTTCACATTCTTATCACTGTGAGATTTACTTGTGGTTGATTCACTAAATTTTTTAGCAATACCTCTTCAAGTAATACATATGCGAGTACAAACTTACTATCCAACTAGATTCAATTTATACATCTTGGAGAAGTATACATCGTCGAGTACTAACAGATGAGATGGAGGCTAACAGATTGCAACCATAAGGAAATAAATATATAGATTTGTGGATGGATAAAAATATTCATCCCAAGGATCGTTCCATAGGTAAACATCCTAATTTTTTAAATAATCATGACTACGTAAGATATATTGGGGAAGGTTATAATAGGATGCTTGCCTATTGTACAAGGTTATGCTCTATATCTTGCATATACATGGCTCAAATGAAAGAAATGAGAAAAGCATGATTAGTTACATAGACAAGCATTTCTGAGCTTACAAATAAGATTGAAATTTTGGAAAATACTAATAAGTCATTACAAGATAAGCTAGCATACTTAAAGGAGGGAAACTCTGATAGGATTCAAAGAGGAAGAGACAATTAAAAAATATAACTAGCTTGTATGAGAGAGTAAAGAAAAGAAGACTAAATCTTGCAAAGAAATATGTCTCTAACATATCGAGTATTGATATTTGAGAGAGTGAGGAGAGAATTAGTGTTTTAGAAGAGACCATGAATAAGAATGGTATTTTGAGAATTCTTAAGTCACCTCAGAATGTGGATTTGAGAGGCCTAACTCTCATTTAGGAGAAATATGGACTCTCTATTTTGCCCCTTAAGAGGTTTCTCTCACCTCTTTCTCTAAAGAGATTCCAAAATAATGTTATAATAATATATCTTCTATAATCAAGAAAATATTGTATTCATATTTTAAATAGAATTCACATATTATTTTATCCCCAAATTGTAGGATAAGGTCACTTTTTTTCAAAATCCTCACAACTAAAAAAATACAATTCTATTTTCTCCAAAAACGGAGCCAATCATTGACATTCAACTCTTTAATACCCTCATGACTTTTCAACATTAAAATATATTAGAATCATTCTCATTCCCACTTCTTAAAAGGACGAAAGTTAAAAAATGGTATAAGTTGACGTACACATCATATTTTAAGACTATTTTTTACACAAAGACACCTTTTTGACTAAATTTTGTGTACTCTTCTCTTTCCCTCCAGAATATGGTTTCTTGCATACGAAATATTCTGAAGCAGCATTGAGGAGTGGTTTTGATGCCATTTGCTGAGATCAAATAATGTCCATCTACAACACTCTCTACACTACTACAATCAATCTCCCTCTTCAACATTATACTATAAGTAATTTCCCTCTTCAACAATCTATACTACAAGCAATCAACTGATAATGGAGGTATCTTTATTTTTTAATCTCTGTGATGTTATTATTCTTCACAATTGTTGTTTAATCCTTAAGTAACAATTCATAGAGAGAGAGAGAGAGAGAGAGAGAGAGAGAGAGAGAGAGAGAGAGAGAGAGAGAGAGAGAGAGAGAGAGAGAGAGAGAGAGAGAGAGAGAGAGAGAGAGAGAGAGAGAGAGAGAGAGAGAGAGTGTGTGTGTGTGTTGTCAAGATTGTGGGAGAGAAGGAAGGAGTCTCGCTTGAAGCTTTCTTGCTTGCACAATGGGGGAAGACACACAAGGGTGGAGGCTGAAAACAGTTTTTCCTCTTCTTAGTTGTGTAAGCCAAAAAGAACTCAAGTACAAAGAAATAGAAGAACCCTATATATGGGTCTCAAACCAAACTCAACTAACTAAGGTGGCATACTAACTGAGCCACGAACTAGAGTAGATAAGGATAGCTATCATGTAGCTATTATTCATGGGCGGTGTACCAACCGCGTCTGCAACTGACAAGTCGGTGACATAAATATACAACGGTCACCCTGGCGTATCACGAGTGGAGCTCGATATCTCAACATGTGTGTGTGTGTGTGAATATTTTGGATAGAAAAGAAGATAAGATTAGAGCCTAATAAGAAGTTGATTCCAATATAAGATTAGAGACTAACTAGGGGTTGATTAGGATCTATTATGATTGAAATCAAGTGAAACTGTCAATATCTAATTGGATAAAAAAGAATACATATATAGTGAATCAAAGGGGTGCAATTATGTGATGTGGATGTTAATCCAAGTTAAAATGATCATACATTTGTCTTTGCAGAACAATGGAGGTGCATGACATACTAACAAAAAGAGAGATATTCACTTCCAATTGGAGGATGAATATGCATCACTGTTCGAAAGAACAGTGAAAATGGGTCATCCAATAAGATACATGATGTAACAAGAAATAAATACAGGGAAAAAAATGTGGATCTTTGGGTTTATGGGTACATTTATCCACTTGAATCCACTAACATAAAGGCCACCACAATTTAATGGGCTTACATCATTTGTAAAGTTTGTTTGTGAAGGCAATGAAGGATTGTATAGATATACATGTAGACTTTTCACACAAGGATCAACAGGGGTTCATCAAGCCTTAACAAATATGTAGGCAAGATTACAAGTGTGTGTGCTATCTTTGATGAAAAAAGATAGATTATTGACTGAGGAAAGGATAGGGAGAATCAAAGCCTACAACAAGTAATGTTTGTCATTGAAGATGCTATGCATACTACACATGTACATAATACTGAGTTACAATCTGAAATTATGGAGTTGGAGAAGAAGAACAAAAACTTAAACAGGAATCTCATAAAAACTTTGGATATTGGGCCCACTTTAAAAACCAAAAAAGCACGTCAGCACATCCGATTAGTTAAACCAATTAACCAAAGGAAAAAGTGGACAACATTATAGAGGAATATATGCTCAATTTGCTACAATGAGAAATATGTTTCCTCATATGTAGAGAATGACACTATTGCTAAAGTCCTTAATAAGGATATGGTAAAAAATGCGTTGGAAAATCGTAAATTGAAGGATATTGTGGATGGTGTTACAAGTGAACATGTTAGGGATGTAAGAAACTTGTTTACTGCTATAGATGCTCAAGGATTATATGACAAGGTGAAACTGAGTTCCAAGTCATAGAGTATGCTCTATCAACAATTGGATACATGTTTTAAGCAGGTCTTCAAAACTAAGCTAGTAGTACCTCTATCAAAACCTTTTCACGTGAAGAAGGATTGAAAACAACTAAATGTGAAAGTTTTGGAATTGATTGGTGAGCCTACACATCAAGAATACACACACATATTGAAGTATGGTTCTAAAGAAGTTACCTTTGTATTGAATGCATCCAACAACTTTGTATTGGATATATGTAGGGTGTAGGTGGCTATGGTCAAGTTCTACAATATGTCTTTGGAAGAATGTAGAGGCAACTTAAGTTTGTCCTCAAACTTGACGAGAGTGAGATTATCAACAAGGGGCAAAATCTTGAACGTATGAGTATAACACTTATGAATTGAGCATTGGATCTTGACATCAATGAAAACCATCCTTTATACTTGAGTGTGCAATCAAAGAATGAAATATGGTGGCTTGCAAAATTTTAAGTACCAAAAGAGGATCATGAAGTACTTAAAGTTTTTTTAAACCTTACTAATATACCCAATGTTATTCAATAGTAAAATAATGGAGAAAATTTATGTGTTGAAGGATTTGGGGACTATCAAGTTGAGCGGCATATTGGAGGTGATTTAAAAACAATGAAGTGTATGTTTGATTTATCGAATGTAGCAAATGCAAAATTTCCATGCATATGTTGTATGCAAACTAGGAAGAAAGGAAAAGATGGAAAGAAAGAATAGCTTACCAAGACAGGACAACAATATGCTCCAACACGTGATCAGGAAGTCATGAAAAATGGAGTGGTAGTCCGGATGGATCCAAACGGGCTCCCTATTTTGGAAATACCATTGATACGGGTTCACTTTTGCACATTGCATTGTTTGGTTAGAATAATTGAGAAGCTAGTATATAAATACGTATGGTTCACATACAAGATGTAGCCTATGTCAGAAGTTGATGCTAGATGCAAGGTAGAATAAGTCCACTCTGAAGTGGGATTGCATAGGGGCTAAGTAAAAATTAAAAAGGATAAGAAAAAATCGGGCAAGAGTGGAGACATCCCTTATTGCAAACCATGCTTTGGCAGACCCAAGGCTAGGAGGTTTGTATCTCCACCTCAAGATGAGGAAGGCAATATACTTGTGAAACAACCGGAGAAGTATGAAGCATGGAAAAAGTTGCACCTTGCTGTTCTATATTGGAGCAATGGGAGAAAAATAAGGATTGAAAAGGCAGAAGTGTGGATACACTTAGATAGATTAGCAGCTATCATACAAAAGTTGAGGTTTAGGGATGGTGAAGCCAATACATTTAAAGAGATAGTTGCTAAATTTCACAACTCTATGGTGGAGGCACGGACTTCAAATAACATAATACACTACATGGTCAATATTGTCACCATTACAAAAATATATCATCATTGCGAATTAGTTTTGTTTCTAATCTCTCTTTCTTATGTAGCATATACTTGGGGGCACATGGTCCATACTTTGCAGATCAAGGGTGTTTAGTAGTATGGTCAACTCAAGGCATGGAAGGATCTCATTAGGAAGCTTGTTGCGCTTTTCAAAAGGCAACTGATCATGGAGGTGGTATCAATGATTCCAATTCTATGAGGCAATTATTCCAATGGTAGTATAGGCGATTAGAGATACGATACGAGGAAAAAAATAAGAAGTCCAAAACCTCTCAAGTAGAATCTATAAGTAGGGTAATATATGAAGTGAGGAAAGTAAGATATGAAAACAACACAACTAGACAACACCATGCTGAATGGTTGGAAACCCAAGAGAGAGATGGTAAGAAATGGAGACTTAGATAAAGAGTAAAATTTTGATGCATTTAGAGTCAAAGAGAGAGTACATGTACTAAGGATATGAGTAATCAATACTCCTAACTTGAACATGAGATGTCCTTAACACTCCTATCTTAAGCTTTAGATAGTTTGTTTATTTGAATTTGGCTAAAATAGCATTTTGTAAATTTTGTTTTAAATTCCAAAGGTTCGATATTGATTTCTTTATCTTTTGGGTCTATTAATCTTAAATCACACTTCTTGGGAGAAGGGACAATGTAACAATGCCTATCTTAGGGAGTGAAGTTTAAGGTTATTCCTACTTGAGCTCTTTATTTGACTATAGATACAAGATATTGTTGGAACTTTCAAAAAATTGAATTTAGATGATGAAAATTCAATTTTAAAATCCTAAGACAAAGATTTGAAAATTACAAACCTTGGAAGATTTACTAACCTAGAGAGAGAGGGGTATTGGGGGGGGTAGCAGGAGACTAAGAGAGGGAGGGATGAGGTGGAGAGAGAGAGAGAAGTTCATTTATGCTAGACTAAGTTTGAAAGTTTATTTATACTTAAGTAATTTTAAATTTCATTTATACTAAATTAAGTTTAATAGTTTTGTATTTAAGTTAAGTCTCTCCTTTCATTTTTTCCCATTACTCTTCACTCTATCCTCCACTTTTCTATCCTACGTCATCACAACCATGGCATGTTCCAAGCTTCCTATCCAGAGGGTGCATGCAAGAGCAGGAGCTCAACACTCTTTTGAATCTAGTGAGCATACTATGAGTGCCAATAGCCCCCTAGTGGGGCTGACAATGGTGGCCCTACTATAGCTTCTAATAATGGTGGTGCTATTGTGGCAAAAATTGGTGGCCCTCGTGTGGTCAATAAGATGATGGCTCCTCTATCAAGAATAATGGTCAACCATTGTCCAAAAATTGTGGTCCAGGTGCTCTGGTTGCTCCAGCTCCCACTACTACTCCAGCTATTAACACATGTCCTCCAACACATATAAGAAGCAAAGATGGACCAGGCACAATTGCTCTATGTGAGATAATGAAATTCCAGAAGATTGCCAACTTAATTATTCCTAAGGTATGATTATCTAGGTTGGTGTGAGAAATACTATAAGATTTTTAGTCTGTTGGGGGTAAAGGCACCTCTGCCTAGCCGCCTGTGTATTACTACACTAACAATCACCACCATCACTGCACACTGCATGTGGCGGGCGCCCGTCACTGTCACTTTATTCTTTATTCTTTTAGTGACAGTTTGAATAAAGGAAGGCCCGGTCACACATTGTGACTGTTGGAGTTCCCATTTCTTGTCTCTCTCTTTCTTGCTCTTGCTCTCCCGCCATAGCTCTCGAGTGCAAGCTTCGATCCTTCTCACCTTTCAACTGGTATCAGAGCACGGCTTCCTAACTCTTGAGCTTGGCTCGTGGCATTCTCAGCTTCCCATTGACTCCCCACTCACATTGGGTCTCCTTCCTGGCAGCCATAGCTCATTCTCTTGAGCTCCCGTCACTCCTCGGCTTCTCAAGCTTCTTCCTAGCCTATTGAGGAACCATCAGGGCATTGACATTGAGGTATTGCTTCATTATTTTTGAGAGATTTATATTAATCCAAAGGTCTAGGTAAACAGGGTTTTCACAGGTTGTGGACAGCCATAGCTCACACCTCTTAGAGCTTCCTTCACTTGGATCTATGTGAGAGGTAGCCATTCGTGCTCGGCTTGGAACACTTGAGCTCACATTGACTAATGCAACTCTTAGTCCTTACGGGGGACACCCACAAACACTCATAGGAAAGTGCAAAATCCTTGTAACTATTGAAACTGAAAGCTTGCATGTCCTATTCCATGTTCCTCTAAATAGTGCTAGTTGTGGAAAGGAAACCCTCCTTGGAGGACCCTTCAAAAGGGCAACCAAGTGTGAGGCCAACTATGTCGCATAGAGGATACACTTGATGCTATCGGGTGTGAGGATAATCACAACCTTTAGTAAGGGTGACCTCATCAAACCTCAAGGGAAAGACAAGGAACATTCTGACACGCCAAGCAAGCTTGGTGATGAGAGCAAGGACTTGTTGAAAGGGTTGCTACAAGTGCATATTGAACAGAGAAAACCAGTGAGTGAGACCAGGCTTGAAACAAGAAGGTTAGGAGACAATGCCATAGGTAGGCTTAGGCTTTGGACTTACCAACATTGTAGAAGACCACAAAAGAAGCCCAAGCCTTATAGACAAAGGCACCGATGGAGAGCTAGCACACCACCACGATGGATATCCAAAGCGTCGCTACATGCTCAAGGGTATTACGCAAGTAACCGATGGATTTGGGTACCAAAACCCCTTGATAAACCACCTCTATCAGTTGAAGGCCAGATTGCATCAAAAGCAAAGAAGTACAGGAGAAAATCTAAGAGAAAATCCAAGTCTAGGGGCAAGAAACCAAACATGAGTATTAGAAAGGAAGAGCCTAGCATGCTTAATAAGAAGATGTCAAGCCCACCATAGCCCGGGTTCTTTTCTTTTATAACCCCCTTCTTGTGGATCTGCAATAGCCAAGATTAAAACCCCTTTTTCATTGGCCCTACAAAGTGGTCTTTACACCCTCGGAATCAAGGCCTTTCCCTTGCATCCTCGGGAATTAACATTTTCTCTTGCATCCCCCATAAAGCTCATACTAGTTAGGTTTTAAGCTTTTTTCATAGCATTTCCACGAGGTTTTAACCTCGGATTTCCTTTTAAAACCCTTCCCACACAAGCCTTTTAAAACCATTGTATCCTTTTTCGTGAAGGTCTATTATATTCGGAATTTCTAAGTTCACTTTAACTTACAATCCCCAAAAGCCATATTAGCCGGTTTCTAAATCCTTTCCCATTTCAACTCCCACAAGCCTGTAAGGCCTTCTAAAGCCCGATTCTAAAAGATGGTGCAATCGGTCAAGGAAGCCGAATCTCAAAGGGATTCAGACACCGTCGGACTATGAAGGTAAATATTTTAAGACCTTGATTGATTGTGGCAGCACACATTCCTTTATCTCACCAGCTTGTGCCAGAAGATTAGGAATAGCCACAGTAGAAGCACCTAACTTGCTTGTGGAATTAGCAAATGGTCATGAGGTCACTTGTACCAGGAAAATTGCTAAGGTGGAATTCTTTATGGGAGGAAAGATGACTCTGGTCAAATTCAGAGTCATGAACTTAGGCATCATGAGTGTCTACTCGGAATGGATTGGCTTAAACCTAATGACGCCCACATTCACTGTGGAAAGGGCCAAATTTCCTTTCAAAACTTTGAAGGGGAATTGGTCACAACTCAAGGTGAAGCTGGGAAGCCAAAAATTCAATTGGCCAAAGCATCTGGGATTATAAAGGGAGTTAGAAAGGAACTACCTGTCTACTTGATTAAGCTCAATAAGTTAGATCAAAAGCAGGAGTCTAGTGAAGGACCTTCATGGCTAAAGGAATATGCGGACATATTTCCTGAAGAGTTAATAGAACTCCTGACTCAAAGAGAAGAGGATCATGAGATCAAGCTAGTTCTAGGAGCTGCGCCAATTGCAAAGAGACCTTATAGAATGTCCATCCCGAAAGCAATTGAGCTGATGGAACAACTCAAGCAACTGCTAGATCAGGGCTACATCCATCCAAGCAGTTTACCATGGGGAGCTCCAGTACTATTCCAGAAAAAGAAAGATGGAATGCTTCAACTGTGTATTGATCAGAGGGTTGAATCAATCAACTGTCAAGAACAAGTACCCTATTCCTAGAATAGATGAGCTTCTTGATCGTCTTCAGGGTGCAAAGATCTTCTCCAAGATTGATCTCAGGTCTGGTTATTATCAGATAAGGATCAAGGAAGAAGATATCCCAAAGACGGCCTTCAACACAAGATATGGACACTTTGAGTTTCTAGTTATGTCATTCGGGCTTACAAATGCACCTGCCACCTTCAACAGGTTAATGCAGGATATCTTTAGGCCATTTCTTGATGACTTCGTGCTCGTCTTCTTCGACGACACTTTAGTCTATTCCAAACAGGAAGAAGATCATGAACCCCAACTTTGGATTGTCCTTGAGACAATGAGGGCACACAATCTGTATGCTAAGATGAAGAAATGTGCATTCTTCAAACGTCAGATTGAATAACTAGGATTCATCGTATCAACGGAAGGAATCTTAGTGGATCCGGCCAAAGTCAGAGATGTTCTAGAATGGCCAATACCAACAACTGTCAAAGAAATACACAATTTTCTTGGATTGACAAGATGGTATAGGGTCTTCATAAAAAACTATGCTTTGATCGCAGAACCTCTGATGGACTTACTGAAGAAGCAAACATCCATTGTATGGTCAACTGCCAAACAAACTAGCTTTGATAGATTGAAGTAGAGTTTGGTATCAGCACACCTGTCCTAAAACTTCTAGACCTCAATGAGGAGTTCGAAGTTGTAACTGATGCTAGCACGCTTGCCTTAGGATGTGTGCTCATGCAAGAAGGTCACCCTGTAGCTTACTCTTCAAGGAAACTGAAGAGCCATGAGAAGAATTATGCTACCCATGATCTAGAATTGTTAGCTGTCATCCATGCTCTAAAGCTTTGGAGACACTACCTGTTGGATAACAAGTTTACTCTATTGACTGATCATAAAAGTCTCAAGTGGATCTTTACCCAGAACGAGCTTAACATGAGGCAACATCGGTGGATTGAAGTGCTGGAGGAGTATGATTTTAAAATCAAATATCGACCTGGAAAGGAGAATGTAGTTGCCGATGCACTCAGTCACAAGGCATTCCTTAATTCACTAATCTTGCAAAATCCATCAACAGCTAGATCTCTAGCTACAAAGGTATCTATGCCAAACAACCCAATACTTGAGCTAGCTAGAGAAGAAGTATGTCATGATCCATCCTATCAAAAGATGCTAAGGGAGATCCCCATTAAGGACCAGGATCAAAAGCTATAGGCTAAGTATCATGAATTCTCTATCAATAGTGGACTTGTCTACTATAGAACGATATGCATACCGACAAGCCAGTCACTTAAGCAGAAGATACTGTGGGAAGCTCATGATTCCCCTTTCTCAGGACATCCTGACTATGCCAAGACTCTCAATGCAGTTAGGAAGAGCTACTATTGGGAGAGGCTTAAAGGTGACGTTCTCAAATATCTCACTGAGTGTTTGTCTTGTCAACTATCAAAGCTGAACATGTCAAAATGCCAAGAAAGTTACAACCACTTGACATTCCCCAAATGAAATGGGAATTCATCAGTATGGACTTTGTTGTTGGCCTACCCCAAGTTCAGGGAGGATACAACTCCATCATGGTTGTGGTTGACATGCTTACTAAGGTTACACACCTTATTCCAGTAAAGACAAACTATAAAGCCTCAGACATTGCAAGGTTGTTTATCAAGGAGATATTCAAGCTACATGGGTTACCCAGAAGAATCATTAGTGATCGTGATTCTCTCTTCACATCACACTTCTGGAGAGCTATCTTTGAAGCCATTGGGACACAACTTTGTTTTAGTACAGCTTACCATCCCCAAACCGATGGCCAAACAAAGAGAGTCAATCAAGTCATTGAGGATATGCTAAGGGCACACTGCTGACGTGAACCAAAAAGGTGGATTCAATACTTGCCTTTGGTTGAATTTGCCTACAATGCTTCTTACCAACAAAGCATTCAGATGACCCCTTTTTAAGCATTGTATGGTCATGACTGTCAAAGTCCCCTAAACTTCTTAGATCCGACCTTGAGGGTTAAAGCTTCAAGGAAAATGTTGGAAGAGATGGATGACCAAGTAAAGTCAATAAGACAGGACATCCAAGCCGCCAAGGATAGACAGAAGGCATACACAAATTTGAAGCGTCAAGATAGAATCTTCGAGGAAAGACACATGGTCTTCATTCGCGTACGCCCAAAGAAGAGTTCCCTATCCTTAGGAGATTGCAAGAAGCTAAGTCCAAGGTATTGTGGACCATACAAGATCCTCAAGTGCCTAGGACCTAATGCTTATAGACTGCAACTCCCTGAGAACCTGAGGGTTCATAATGTATTCCATATCAGCCTATTGAAGAAGTATGTACCTAATCCTAGTCATGTACTTGATGACCAACAAGTTGTAATGCCTAGTCAAGGAGTCCTTGAACTAAGGCCTGATAGGATCTTAGATGTTAGGGAGAGACAACTGAGATCCAGAACCTTGAGAGAATGCCTCGTCCAGTGAAAAGATTATCCTGAGGAGGATGCCACTTGAATAGATGAAAGCACTCTCAACCATCAATATCCCTAGTTTATCTCGAGATGAGGACATCTCGATTCCTCTAAGGGGGAGAGAATGTAATATTTCTGCTAAAAATATTACAAGGCCATGTGAAGTCTCGGGCAAATGACAATGCTGGCTTTGTGGTTACGGACGGTTTGGTCTTTAATAATACACTCTCCACTGGCCAAATGAGAGATGGTTTAATGAAACCCGCATATTTTCATGAGAACCTCCTCTTGGGAGGAGGTCAAGAGGATAATATTGGATTTAATGCAAATTTTTTTTAATCCTCTTCCCCCCAACCGAAGCGTGGCTGAGGGAAGAGGATGGTGCTAAAATGGGAGAGTGTAGAGGTGGAGGGGAGTGACTGCATGCAGGCACCACATGGGGGAGGGAGGCCTTACCCCCCCCTTCCCATAAATAACTCCCCCTCTAAGGCCGTGAGGTAGAGGGAGGAAAAATAATATCATGAAGCTGTCAGAGGGAAGGAAGAGGCTGAGGATCGGATTCTGAGAAGTTAGGAGGAGGAGCCGTAACGTGCCAGGCAGTGGAGGAGAGGAGCTGAGTAGTTGAGGCTGAGGAGGTAGTCGTGAGGAGGGGACGCTGCCGCTGCCATTAGTCCGCCGATTGGAAGTCTGTGCCAGCTGCCCCGCCGAAGGAGGAGTCGTGAGGAAGAGCTGTGAGGAGGAGTCATGAAATCTGCGCCAGCTGCCACCTTCATTTTCGTCCATGTTGTTTTTTTCCACGACTCCCAGAAGCTCTCAGAAGCTTCTTGGGAAGCTTCTAAGGGCCCTTAGGAAGCCCCCCTTCTTTTGGGCTTTCTTAAGCCCTTCTCTAGTGGTTTTTATACCCCCCCCCCCCCCCCAACTAGGATTTAAGCACCCCATTCCCGTGGTCTGTGTAAACCCCCCTTCTGTGGTTTTTCATAAGCCCTTCCCAAGCAATCTTTAAGCCCCCTTTCCCCCCTTTAGCATTCCACAAAGCCCATTTAAAGCTCCCTTGCTTGGGATTTCATAGGCCTTATCAAGCGGGTTTTATTAACCTCGGGTTTTTAAGCCCCCTTTTTCCCCTTGCATCCCCTATTAAGCCCACCATAGCACGGGTTCTTTTCCTTTTTAACCCCCTTCTTGTGGATCCACAATAGCCAAGATTAAAACCCCTTTTTCATTGGCCCTACAAAGCAGACTTTACACCCTCGGAATTAAGGCATTTTCCTTGCATCCTCAGGAATTAACCTTTTCCCTTGCATCCCCCATAAAGCTCATACTAGTCGGGTTTGAAGCTTTCTTCATAGCATTTCCACAAGGTTTTAACCCCAGGTTTCCTTTTAAAACCCTTCCCACACAAGCCTTTTAAAACCATTTTATCCTTTTTCGTGAAGGCCTATTATATCCAGAATTTCTAAGTTCCCTTTTACTTAAAATCCCCAAAAGCCATATTAGCCGGTTTCTAAATCCTTTCCCATTTCAACTCCCACAAGCCTATCAAGCCTTCTAAAGCCCGATTCTAAAAGACGGTGCAATTTGTCAAGGAAGACGAATCTCAAAGGGAGTTTTGCGTGCAAAGGAGACGGGCCAAGATCATAAGTCTGCGCGGCCAAGGCAAGAAGGTCGAATTCGCGATGGCCCCTAAAAAGGCACAAGGCACAACCACAAGAGGATCATCTCCTAGCATCCATGTGGACATTTCACCACAAGTCCAAGTTTTCTTCCTAATTTTTAATTTACGTTGTAATATTTCAATTGTGCATGGATCATTCATGGAAATAGGATGCACTTTTTCGATTAAAATACTTTGGCTAATTTAAAGGAAATAGCTCACGATTGAAGAATTCGGTCATTGGTATTTTTCAATGAAACGAACAAAGAAAGAGCATAAGATCTCTATGTATTCTTAGCAAGTGGTTTTTATGCATTATAAAGTAACGAATTTAGATCAACTAAAGATCATCTTTATAAAGTCAAAATTATTGTTGTACACTTTGATTATGCATGGAAAGATAAAATCGCATGTTGCATCATTAGACATCTTTTTCATCGCAAGGATTCATTAAAGAAGATTGCTAACAAGCATAGGAATTTGCAAGGCACGGGAATGATTCTAGGGATGCATGAGGTAGATTAAACTTTAGTCAATTGGCATAAGAACTCAAATCAATTACGTAAGTAGTTAGAAAAGGTTGTGTAATTCTCATTCAGCATATGAATAATTCATTCATAAATGAAATTTAGAAAAGGCTACATGGTTCGTTTTGACATAAAACCCTAAAGCTTAGTAGCTGAAATCTTGAATGCATGTTCTAGAAGGATCAATAGAAATTGTGTCGTAACTTAACATGCGCTTTGAGCTTAGCCAGTAAAACTAGGGTTGTAAATAAAATCATTCATAACCAATAAATCGTGTGCTTACGAGAATGGTATCGTAATGGTTTTACCCTAAACACCTAAACCACAAAGGACTCACTTAGGAATGGTTAAATCGATGCAATATATCCCAAGGTGCTAACTAGGGTTTAGCACGTTGAGGACGTGACCTAGTCGCACTTATTGCCAAGTTGAAACTCTCATACCCTAAAAACTTGTCCACATTCACGTAATGCAGGGACAATAGGACATACTTGCGAGAAACGATCTAGGGTTTCTACCCTAAGGATCACTCGCTAAAAAGATGAAACTCGATTTGAATTTGGAACCTTAGGACCGACAATGTCGGCTTAGTGCAATCAAGGCCGGATTGTTATGAAGACACCCTATCCCTGTTTCCTATCTAATCATGATTCCGTGATTAGAAAATGCCGTTTGATGGGTAAAATAATCCCCTGGATTAGATGCGACATTGGTGCAACATGTTGCAGAGTCGCATGATCTTGTGATTTGATCACAAGGGAATGGCGAAATCCTCAGAATAAGTTTTGCAGATTCTTGCGCAAGTTTATCTTGCAAGAGGATGAGTAGTCATCCTAATATAGCACATTTCTTGGAAAAGGTGACCAAGATAAGGGGATTAGATAATTTCTTGGAAGAAAAAGACCAATCAGTAAATTGGAATAACTTATTTACTGCTAATAGAACTTAAGGTATTGGTTAAGTTGGGTTAATAGGGTACGGCCCTAACCCAAGGATATAAGGGTTAACAAACAAACCCTTGGGAATCTTGCCAAGTCGCAATTGATCCCGGATCGAATGCTGAATGCATTCGGAGAGAAGGATTCATTCCTTAGCAGTTGGCCAAATAACGACCACTGGAAATGATTGTGTTTGTAACAGTTTAAAGAGCATTGTTTGGTTTGTTTGCTCAAGGAATTAAAGGTTGAAAAGATATCTAATGCTTCAGGTTGAAGGCCAAAAGGGAGAGGCAGCCTCAGTTACCCCCGACTGTCTACCGCTTGACCCTAACCAAGGGGGTTGTTAACCGTGCTGGGAAGGTGGACCGAACTCACCGCGAGAGGTCTCTCCGTTGAGTGCTACTTGGAGTAGGAGGATGCTTGGGTTCCAGAGGGGGCTCTGGCTGTAAATCCCTTGCCTTCTGGGCCCTGCACAAGAGGCCAACGTGACTCGGGATTGGATCTCGAGGCCTGCATACTAGTCTATGGGCGGAATCTTGGATTAGTAATCGCTGTGGATTGCTGGATAGCCTTCGGGTGGATTATGGATATGCCTACGAGCTGGACTTTATAAATGTATTCAAAGATAAATATGATAACCTGTTAAAAAGAAATTTGTTTGACATTGTTTTTCTATGTCAAGTGCTAAGATTATGTGAAGGAACCAGTGTCTAACGGGCTACTTAAGGAAGCTAATTGATGCATGTCCAACTAAAATGTGGTAAGTAATTAAATAACTAAAACAACCTGAGGAAAGTGCGATGGATGTGGCCATAGGTCCGTCCTACGGATGGGTGGTCCCGGTTGGCCGGGAACTTTTCTCAATCATAAATGACAGCAAGAAGATCATTCAAAGGACACAAACAACAAGGACGCTGACCTAGAGTTTAAGTTATAATAATCTCAATTTATGTTATTTTAGGGGAACGGAATGAGGCTATACCTTATGGCAGAGAGGTTGAGCTTTGCATCCCTCTCGTTTCCCATTCTCCTTGAACCAAGTACAGCATGAATCCGCTTTAGCCCTGGCATTTTTGGGTAAAGTAGTTTGCTGGGTTCGACACTAGTTGCCGTTTAGGAAATGACCATTAGGGAAAACCCTGATTCAAGTCGGTCCTAAGTGGGAACGGCGAGAATACTTTCGCTACGTGGCAGACGTGGAAAGTCCTAGATCGCAAACCCCGTGATATTCCATGGGAGTGCGGAGCAGAGCTTTCTAGACTTCCTTTCCGATGGATTGCTAAGATGTGTCCTAAAGGGAACAGGTGGACACGTTACATTGTGCAATTTGTAAATGTAGACGGGCGGTGGAAAGGAAGCTAGGAAGATACGAGGAGAATGGAAAAAGGGACCTAGGCAATGGCTAGCCATGTAAAAAAGGGGATAAGGGGATGATCGCCCAAAAGGGATTTAGGTTTTTGTATATAAAGTTGAAAAGTGAATGAGAAGCTCATTCTTGTGTGTGGCCAAAAGAGGCTCTCCTCTTCTTCTTCTTCTTCTTGTGCTTGCTTGCTTGAGCTTGTGCTTGAGAGAAGGAGTGTGAGAGTGTGAGGGAGTGAGTGTGTGAGGGTGAAGGACCGGGGAGGAGAAGCTCTCCATCTTCTCCTCTCTTCTTCTCTTCTCTTCTCTTCTCTTCTCTTCTCTTCTCTTCTCTTCTCTTGCTCGCGGCAATGAATCTTGGAGTGTGGAGCTTGAGGATGGGGCTTTCTTGAAGCTTGCACTTGGATTGTGGAGCTACCGGAGTGCGCTGGAGAGGAGGTAACTTGATCGGCATGGAGGTAAGCTCACTACACCCGTAGATATAGATGGTGCATCGACTATGTGAGAGGTAGCCATTAGTGCTTGGCTTGGAACGCTTGAAGCAATAAGTGATCTGTGGGTCTTGGCGGTTGAGCAAGAGATCCCACACCAATGATCCAAGAAGTTATGCTAAAAAACTTGTTGGCATAACTCTCTCATACGAGCCATTACCCTCCTCCTCTCATCATTCATGATGATGACTCATGTCCTATCATCTACAAGGTATCCATACCCCTCTGGGGTATGCCTAAGATGTGTCCTCTCCCACATGCGACCATGCTCCTGGGCATATCCAAGAGACCCCCTGTACATCTAGTATAGCTACGGGGGTAGTATCTCTCGAAGTAGCACCCATAGGAATGCCACCTACGGACGGCTGAGCAAAAGCTAGAGTGACTGGAGTAGACATCCCCACAGGTGTGACAAATCCCATAGGTGATGCAACTCTAACAGAATGACGAGATGGAGACACAACGTCGGTACCTCAAAACAACCACCTGAGCCACGCTCTCTTGAACCACCATGAGAGCGAGGAGTAGCACCTGTATCTCGAGCCAACCGCAGGCTCATTGTATCCATGTCTTCACAACATCCCCCAGAACCACTCCCTTTTTCTGTCCCAAGTCTGGAGCATCGACCTTGTCTACTGGAAACTGAAGCATCAGAGCGTACCAAAATAGATCTAACAGAATGGCTTGATGGTGTCCGAGATAGCTCCTAGTCTACGATATCTCTAAATTGAGCCATATGATCTGGAGACATATGCGTGAAGATCTCCTGTAGCTCCTCGTTGCTCATCCCTGGACTCATCGTGCTGATCTAAATATCCACAAAGGTCACCTGCACAGACAAAAATTGATGTTAGCATAATCAATATAAATCATACAAAGCACAGTAATATAAATCTTAAAAAAATGATCTTACTTAAAATGCGTATCTTATGTATTCTTATAAGTGATTTATCAACAAATTGAGTAGGTGGATGCTCCAAGTATGAAGTACCCTATGGTTCCATGTTAATCTTCGGACACAACTCCGCATACACTGGAAGGTCGATAGACATGTCACCACAAAAGGATGAGTCCACCTCGTTCTCAAAGAATTCTTCGACTCTTGTATTTTCATGCTTGTTACCCAATTCTGGCTCCTCTACATGCTCTAAGCTTTTGATGGCCTCCACCCCTTGCAATATCGACCCCTCTATTTGCATACTGTCCTCATCTATGCTTGGAACATCACTTTGATCATATACTCTTGCACTTTAGGGAGCTAAAGGTATAACATACCACCATCGAGGTTATCGAGGGTTTGGATACACTACAAGAGAAAGACCCTATAGACATGCACTGTACACACGAAATAGCGAGCGAGTTTATCAGTGCATCTATTGGCGCTAGTATATAGACCCAAAAAATGTATCTATATACCCGCGTTTTTAAACGCGCTTATAGGTGCAAAAATAAATGCACAGATTTTTCATTTCTCATAAAGTCCCTAAATATGATCAAACATCTTAACAGCTAGTATTTTTTAGAATATATTACTAACTTTACTTCTTTGTGGTCTAATATAGCTTACCCAATTGTACTTCTTTGTGCATCTTGGTGCATTGTTCTTTGGATGTGCGCATTCAATTCTAATACTATAACACAATAAACGTTATATGTATCACAAAAGTAAACAGATCTTAATTGATATTTTAGTTTTTAACACAATACTAGTGAGTTTGGGAATCTCCCAATTCCCATTTTTTGAATACTAAAAAGGTGGCATCCGGATAACATGTCCATAAGTTTCTCAAAAACATATGATGTGGCCTATCATTGAAAAACTCTTGAAAAATGGAATCGATTGAGTTATAGAGCACTCGATTTGGAGTTATACTAAAGTTATGACAAATCCAAAGATTTGACCATGTGTCCTAAACTTATGGGAAATTCTCATATTCCCTAATATGGTGTTTTTTTTCTGAGTATTACAAATATACATCCAATCATTCAAAGCTAATTATATGCTACAATGAATGATCAATCTCATCTTCAATGAGATTGGCCCTTGCTACACTATCTACCTCTAGGTCTATGTTACCAATAGGCAATGAAACAAATAAGTCTATCCCACTGTCAGATGTATTGCTATGCTCAATTTCATCATCATTATCTACAACCATATTGTTATCCTCTTCTGGGCTTCCTTGAATATCCTCGTGGGGATCATCTTGCATTGCATCATGTATATAATCGACCATGGCATCATCATGTACATCATCATTGATTGTTGGATTATCATCAACTATCTCTATGTTGGTAGCATTACCATATATTGGTTTTGAACGATTAGATATGGGGATAACGTGCCACCATCAGTTATTGTTTACCATTGGGTGATACACAACCTGCATTTAAAAAATAAAAAGTAAGCAAATTAGATATTTATTGTATTTTGAGAATGTATCAAGAAGTAATATATATGAAAATAAATAGCTTCTAATATACTTGCTCGCATTGTTGAGGTAGTACGAATGTGTCATTCTTGCCTTGGTGAAATTTTGTAAAGTCAATCACTACAAAACCACTTGGATGACGTCTAATTGTGCAATGCTCATCCATTGTTATTACTTCTTGGTGCACAGATCGGATGCTGTATGCTCGCGTAGTGAATGCCGGAAGGTCCCCAAGAACAAAAGAACTCTACTTTTTGCACAAAACTCAAGGTAAAAAGCATGCACGACATGAACAAGAGACCAATTGGGTGCAATCTCCCCCCATGCCTTGTGTGAGCGCTCCACAAAGCATGTATTTTATGTATTAATCATCTTCAAGCTCAAATAATAGCTCCAATTACAAAATAGTACGCTTTTGGCTTTTGAGTTTGCTTTAGCACAAAATAGAAATAAAGCTAATGGGCGGCGCCCAAAGAGTCAGGCGTACCCAATACAATGTCCAAATACAAATATCATAATCGTGTGCCCATGCGCATACAAAATAATAAATAAATATCCAACGCCTCAATAAATAGGCGCGACAAAATATAGGCACCATGCCTAAGGTATGCGCCCATCAAAATATAAGTGATAACTGGAATACTCGCTATCCTCCAATGCTTTCCTCCGCCACTACTGCTATCTCTACACATCAACTGAAGCATTCACAATCGTTAGTAAAATAATATAATTAAAGCGACAAAAGTGAATACCTAGCAGTCTTCAGCTACATAAATAAATCAACTGGTTAGAAATAAATCCTAACCTTAATTTATTACGAGTGCGCACTCTAAACTCATAAACGTTTATTAATTTAATATGCATTTTGCGGAATCACCCGCTATGGAATCACCCATGTACACACTAAATTAATGAAACGCCCAAAAAAGATAGGTGTCCCCATCAACTTCTCGCACAAAGAATCCACTTTGTGTATGAGCCCTGGTCAACAAAGTTTACGAAATCCACCGTAAAACCTCACGGAATCCACCGTGAAATATGCCTCCTGGCATTATACCCTCGAGGTGGGATAGTAATTAACCTCAATTGATATTAGCTCAATGTGGAGCTAACAGAGTGGGGTAAGCATTTAAGTCTCTAGCGTGCATCCATTGGGCTTCCTCTACAGGATGGTTCTTAAATTTGACTAGACATCTAGAATATCTTCGGCCAGTTCTAGTGGTCAGAAAGTCAGTATCTATGATAGGTTCAAGTTCAAGTATTTCAGTCTCTTCATCTAACAAAGGTGGGTTTTCATAAACAGGGTGTACAGGTAATTCGCCTCTAAAGGGTCGTAATAAATTAATGTGAAATGTGTTGTAAATTTTCTAGTGAGGTGGTAATTCTAACTTGAATGCATTGTCATTAATTTTGTGAATGATCTTAAATGGTCTATAGAATCTAGGTGCTAATTTCACAACTGATACTTTGTAATCTACGTTTTTTTATTCTCAACCAAACATAGTCATCAACTTTGAAATTCATTGCTTGTCTTTTCTTATTGGCTTGTTTGGTATATGATTGCTGGGCTTTGGCAATCATGTCTTTAACCTCATCAAAAATAGTAGCGTGCATAGTAGCAATATCATCAGCACTCTGAATTCTATTTGATAAAGATACAAGTGTAGACAATCTATAACCATAAATCACTTCAAACGGTACTTTCTTTGTAGATGTGTGTGGTGTATTGTTATATTCAAATTGTAGTAAATGCAAATGTGTGTCCCATGTTTGTGGTTTAGAAATAGTGTAAGCACGTAAAAGATCTAGAATAGTACTATTAGTGGCTTCTGTTTGTCCATTAGTTTTAGGATGAAATGCAGATGAGAAATCAATTTTTGTTCCTAGGTTAGCAAACAAAGTAATCCAAAAGTTGTTACAAAATCTAGAATCACTATCAGAAATAATAACTTTTGGTAATCCATGGTTAGTGAAAACAGTTTTCAAAAACAATTGTGCTGCCTGAGATGCTGTTAAAGCTTTCTTACATGGAATGAAATATGCTTGTTTACTAAACCTGTCTACTACAGTCCAAATCATGTCATGGTTAGCTTTAGTATTAGATAAACCAATAATAAAATCCATAAAATTTGTTTCCATGGTCTTGATGGAATAGATAAAGGCATAAGTAATCCATACTGTTTACCATGATGTCTCTTAACTCTTTGACAAATCAAACATTCAGAAACAAAGTTAGATACATCAGTGTCCATATGCGGTCAATAAAAATCTTCAGTTAATGTACGTAAAGTAGATATGATACCTCTATGACCTTGATATGGAGGACAATGAATCTCATTCAAAACAAAAGATCTAAATGGAACTCTAACACATAATCTCTTTTCATAAAACATGAATCCATCATTATAAGACAGTGAATCAATAGGAATCCAGTTATTTCCAACTAATTTATTCCAATCAGCATGAAAAGTAATGTCTTGATGATAAGTATCTTTCGTAGGAGTTAGAGAATCAAATGATATAACGGAAATATTATGAATAGTAGGTCTTCTACTTAATGCATCGGCCACTACATTTTCTTTACCTGGTTGATATTGAATAATCGGATGAAAACTCTGAATAAAGGCTACCCATTTGATATGTCGGTCAGATATTTGGGATTGGCTAAGTAAATGTCTAATACTTTGTTGATCAGTCTTAATCATAAACTTAGAACCCATTAAGTAGTGTTTCCATTGTCTTAAAGCTTGTACCACAGCTAATAATTATTTATCATATGTGGAATATTTAAGTTCGGAGGGTTTCAATTTACAACTAGAATAGGCTATGGGATGATTATCTTGCATAAGTACGGCTCCTATTCTAGATCCGCTAGCATTAGTAACTACTAAAAAGAATGGTCTATTAAAATTAGATAGTTGTAATACAGGAGCATGGGTTAATGTATGTTTCAATAAGTCAAAGGATTTCTGTTGATTATCAAACCAATGATAAATAATACCTTTCTTTAAAAGTTTAGTCAAAGGCAAAGCAAGTAATGAAAAATTTCGCACAAACTTCCTGTAGAAACTAGTAAGACCTAGGAAAGATCATAACTCATGTATATTTTTAGGTATAGGCCAGTTCAATATTACTTTTATTTTCTTAGGGTCAACCTTAATACCATCTGATGATACAATATGACCTAAATATTCAATTTCTATTTTAAAGAACTCACTCTTTTCCGGATTAGCATACAATTGATTATCTTTCAATAACTTGAAAACCAAGGACAAATGTTCATAATGTTCTTTCTCATTTTGACTAAACACCAAGATATCATCAAAGAATACAATAACACAATGCTGATATTTCAAAAATATACGGTTCATCATTCTACTAAATGTAGCAGGTGCATTAGTCAATCCGAAAGGCATCACTAAAAATTCATAATGACCAAATTGTGTTCTAAATGCTG